>NC_081178.1:24343663-24461163 GCF_012432095.1 Onychostoma macrolepis
ATTTCCTAATTGAAAGAAAACTAGTTGAAAAAAAAAGAATAAAAAAAAAGATTGAATCCAATATTTAGTAATTATATAGAATTATATGGTAATTGTATAAAAAGTAAAGTAGAACACGTGTGAGGAATGTGAGTAAGTTTTAGACCAAGAAAGAAAGAAGAAGAAGAGCGGTAACATTAACAACAACTTCAAAAACGGTTGTCTAACATTGTGAAATAAATCAAATTCACATCTCTAAACTTGTTCAGTTGAATCATGTTGCACCTTCAATAAATCATTTGGGTAACACGTTCTGTGAAGCCCATATTTATAATACATTATTAGGGTATTTGTGAGGCATTATAATGAATGCATAATACATTATAAAAAACATTATAATATGTTGAATCGTCTCATGAATAATCATGACAACAGATTTAATACATTATAATAATTACTTATTTGTGATTATAGCTTTTAGAGTGTGATGATTTATAACACACAATGAACACCTTGCATCCACTTAAATTACAATGGATTATATTTCCCACGGTTATGATGTATTATTAAGATGTTTAAACTCTTTACAATAACTTAGTACATTTTCTTAGTGTTTTTACTGTAAAAGACAAACACATTCATGGACACATCCAAAAGGCTTACTTTACTTAAAGCAGACAAAGACCATATATAAATAATAATAATAAGAGAAAGAATTTTTCTCAAACATCCATAAGATCAGATACCATATCAAATGAATGTGTAATATGATATATTTGTTTTGAACTATTTTTTTTTGTTGCAATTATTGCAATATTATGTTTCATAATTGTATTTATGATTATTTATGAGATGAAACAAGTTTTTTTTTTTTATTATAATGCATTATGTATTCATTATAATGCCTCAAGAATACCCTTATAATGTATAATAAATACGGGCTTCATGGAAAGTGTTACCATCATGTCCTTTAAACTTGAAATTCTGTCATCATCTATGCCCTCACGTCATTTCAAACTACTGTGACTTTTTTTTTTCTGTGGAACAAAATGTCAAAGCTGCTATATAGTGATGACTGTCAAGTTCAGCTGTTACACTTGCTTATTTAAAAGAAAAAGGTTGGGATTTGAACCCAGGTTCCCTTTCATGCTATTCAGAAGCTGTACCTCGAACTTTAAAAGTATCTAACTCTTTTTTCTTCTGTCATGTCTTGCCTGGGGCACCAAGTTTGCCAGGACTGCCACTGATGCCCCCTCAAAAAAAAAAAAAAATGCATGACGCCTCAATGCTTACCTTAGCATGCAGCACTTGCACTATTTTTTAAAAGTGCATTTTAAATGAATGAGCATCCTCTGTTTTGCTGGCCGCAGACTCTGAGCTCCTGCATGCCGTCGCTGCAGCTCTTTGATCGCTCGCTACTGAATTATTATCACTGCCAGCCGTTTGCTTTTCTCTGTCATTACCCTGAGACAGCTCTGCTTTAACCAGGAACTCCGACACACTACTTCATGTCATCTAAACTAGTACCTTTTTCATTTTAGGACAGAGGAGGTGTGTGAAATGCTTCTGAAGGGTCTGGAGTCAGCGAGGCAGTTGATGTTTTCTTGCACGTGTGTGTGCATATGTCTTGGGGGGACGCTGTGGTTATGTGTCATACACCAGTAATGGTTCACGATGGCTGGTCCACCTCCTCCAAAACCACCATGATTTAACTCAAACCTCTGCATGCAACATGCTTTATATAGTCGCCATCTGGTTTTCTGTCCCGATAATCATAATTTAGCATGCAAACGGTCCTCCTTTTTTCCTCTAGTCTTCTCTTAGGTGGCGTTTGGATGCTTCGGAGGTGGCTGTTGGGACTATTTTTGAAATGGACAAGGTATGGGCTGTTTTTTCCCCCTGTAAACTGTTCCCTGATTGTCAAGGCCTGACCCTATTTTAGGGTTTGTGCTTTGTTAGTACTGTTTTACACATTTCTTGTATCTTATAATTTCTCCATATTTTCGTGTCTTGAAATTAAATGTGTTTATGTATGTGTGTTCTGTGCAAGAAATCAAAACCAACACTTTTCTCATGTTTTAGTGTACAACATTTTAACTTTAATGGTGAAGCAAAGGACAAAATACTGTAGAATAAATTAGATTAAAAAAAAATAGCCACAAGCACATTTTTGATTTGTACAACAAAGCAATGCAACATATTGGTATCTTGATTTCCATATATACAGAATAAAAAATATATTTTTTATTCTTAGTCCACTTATTTCAGTGTCAATTATTTTTTAATAACAGCAAACAAACAAACAAAAACAAACAAAAACATATACAACATGTCTTTCTTTTTATATATATTTTTTTCTGAATTTGTATTTTTCTTTTCCATTTTAATAGTGTTTTTCTTTTATGACATTTTGTACGCATTTCCATCAGGAACATACTGAAAATAGTAAACTTTTCTTAGTCCGAAATGTAACACAAAAGTTCCTTTTCTTTTCTTTTCTTTTCTTTTCCAAAATTGCTTCATTTTTTTTTTTTTTCAACATTGCACAGTGGTAAAATATTTCATGTTGGGAAGCGGAAATATGAACAAAACAAAAGCAATTATTTTTTTTATTTTTATTTTTTGGATCACCGCGGATCCTTTTAACATTTGGTGAGAAAAATCGCAAATATCTCCCAATTACACAAGTCATTAAATATTAATGCTGCACATTCACTTTTGTAACAATTCATAATTAAAAACAAACTTTAAAAGGTTGGTTTAAGTGCTGTTTTAACCATTCCGATGGCCAGTCGCGCATGGACTGTGCAGCAGTGCAAAAGCACACACAGGAGTGAGCCGCTGTGGGACATTGAGAAACGGTTTTAAAGGTCTTTCGGTTTGCTAACCTGGACATCTTTGTAGGGAGAACAAAGCAATCTTTTGAAAGACAAATTGGTATCTTCTGAACAACTGTTCGGAGACAGCCTAATATGGTAGGCAATGCTAACCTAAATTCTTTGGTGTTGAGTAAAAAACCAAAACACTATTTTGTAAAATGCATGTGTATACATGGTCCTCTGATATAGTGCTAGTCATCTCTGCCTTCCCCTCAAACCTCCCTGTTTATTTTTAACAATCTCATTTGTTAGACTCTTGCTATGTAGGTACGTCTGTTCTGAAGTGCTTCTAGTCTTTCTCTATAAACATATTTGTAAATGTGGCTACGCTGATCAAAATGTTGATATAGTGCAAAACTGTAAACGTTTTAACGTCTCATTTTTAAGATAACAAAAAATGTACAGAAATCAAAACAAAATAACATTATTAACAGAATAATTAGAATAATAATATAGAGAAATGTTTGGTTCCAGCAGCCCGTCAAACTTCTTTCAAGTATCTCTCAACAACACACACGAACAGACATGCACACAAACGTACACGAATACTCCCGTAGGCACACTGTACATACACGCACTTTTGTACACGGACACACACATCGAACATATACGTAAAACATACGTACAAGGTATAAAAAGTCAACAAACGTTAACTTTTTTTTTTTTAGTTTGTAAAAGTAAATAGTTAAGAAACAAAACAACACCTCGATGAAAAATATATCATAATACTTGACAAGTTGCATAGTTTTGAGATTTTCTTTTTCAGGCACCTCATCTACGTCATCTCTCTTCCCGCAGTGCATGTCTGCACTGCAAAGTAGGCCGCATAAATACTCTCTGACCTTGCTCCCTTTGCTTTGTAACAAAAATATATTATATTTCTTTTCTCTTTTGAAAGTGCCACAGAGATTACTCTGAGTTACAGATACCCATTGTAACATGATACCCACTGGATTCTAAGATGACCACGCACAAGTGGTCGAGAGAAAGAGAGGCCTGTCTACGTGAGAGTTTGTCTTGAGGCAGTGAGATAAAGATAGAGGAGCTCTCCTCTCCTCTCTCTACATCTCTTCTTTTTCATTCGTTTTGGGGCTGCAGTTTTCACCCCTACCACCCAACCTTGTCTCTCCCTTCCTACCCTTCCTCTTCCCGCAGCGGAATTACGAGCAGCCGCATTCTTCTACAATCATGTTCTGGATGTCCTTTTTGACGATTTTCTGCTCCTCGTTGTAGTAGAGCATGGACATGGCCCGCAGACGAGTCGGCACGCAACAGGACTTGATGTTGGTGAAGGGGCTGTACCCTCGCATGCGGTAGTGGTTGATGACCGTGGAGTGGAAGGACAGCGAGTTGCCGGTGATGCTGGCCACGTGGCTGGGACAATCGCCCTCGCAGTAGTTGGCGTGATACCCCGAGGGAGCGATGATCCAGTCGTTCCAGCCAATGTCTTTGAAGTTTACGTAAAACTGGCGTTTGCAGCAGACGCGTACCTTGCCGTCGCACTCCAGGCCTCTTTTGCGACGTCTCCTTTGAGACAGATCGTCCTTCTGTCGCACCACGGCCATGAGGAACGGCCGGTGGGATTGCTCACGCTCGCCGCCTCCCGCAGTCACGAGCACCGGCGTAGCTCGAGCATCAGCGCACAGTGGGCAAGAGACACGCAGGCTCAGCGTGCTTCCCCCGTGTTGCAATAACGACTGCACACTGGCTGAAACGGAAAACGTATGCCAGCCGCTGCGACGTGTGTCCACGGATTTCTCCGCCAGAACCTTCTCCCCTGTACTTTGCTGCAGGAGCAGCCGGATGGTGACGTTAGCTCGGGTGCGGTTGCCCTTTGGCAGTCGAAGAAAGAGCCAGACGTTGGCTTGCTCCACTAGAGACATCTCACCGCCTTCCTTGGAGATGAGAAAGTTGACAAACCCTGGAGCTTGACCTGAGAGACAGGAAGAGAAGGAAACATCAGAGATTAGTCAAATGAGCTGATCTTTTGTTATCGTACTTGTGTTTCACTTTTGCCTGAGGCTCTGGTTGACTTTGGAAACGGTGTGCCCGCCACATCAGAGCTGATGCTGGGAGTGGTGGCATCTGTGGAACACTTTAGCTTTGTGCCAGCAGTGACCAGTTTTTCAAGGTTTCCACAAAACAATCTTCTTCCGTGCGACTATTAATAAATGGCATAGATGCATGCAGTCGTGCATCCTTTTCCTGCACGTCAAATCAGTGAATCAGCTGTTCCTACACGCACGCTCGCAAGCAAACAATCCCTCCCGCTTGGTTCTTCCTGCACCACCTTGGAATTTAAATAATTGAGGGTTTAAAACCAACTTCATCACCTCTCCTGGTAGTTAACTGAGCAATTAAGGGTCTGCTAGCCTAGTAACACATAATGGCCGTGACAACATACAGCGTGCAGCTGGAAGCAGTGATGTGGCATGTGGCTTGCTGTCTCACTGGATTGTAAAAGACTGTTCCCTTTGGCTTTGATTCCCTCCATGTTATAGACAGAGGCAAGGCCTCTGGAAAATCTCAGTTCACGGATCATTTGGGTACTTCTAAACAAGTCCTCTCCATTTACTGACTCAACCGGTTTTAAGCCACTAAACCCTTGTTGGGACAGTATTTTTGGCTGTTCTCATTGACTGTTGCTTGCTTGTGTTGTAGCTGAGTTCTTGTTAAACTGGCCATCTTGTTTAAGGCTTGGCATACAAGTCTCGTATGTCATTTCTAATAGCAAGAAGCCTCTTGCAACAAGTATTAAGCAATATGCTCTGGCAAAATATTGCACACGTACTAATCTATCACGCACCACAACATATTTACAGGGTTACGACGTAATAACAATGGCATCGAGCTACAAGTGTGTATGTGTGTGAGAGCGTATTTAAGGATCCCTTGCCCAAACCCATCTGTCTAAACACAAGCGAGCTGCACAAATGCGGTCTAGAAATAATGGGCTTTTTTTTCCAGTAGTGGCTAACGCATTGTTTCCCTTTTAATCTGCACCCAGTGAAAGAATCGAGTATCGTTAGCATTTGCTTTGCTGGGTAAACCCTTCAACTGCCCCTCCAGAGCAGAGGCCCAGGCCCAAAGAAGAAAGATCACCACTGGAGCTTTGCAACTCCGAATATATTTGCCGGAGAGCAAAGAGAAATTTTGAAATTTGAAGAGAAGGACTAAAGAGCCATGCGGTAATCCCTCAACAATAAACACCAATTTAACCGCAAGGGCAGAGTTTGCACAGCTGTCCTGCACACAAAGATGGAGAATAACATTTACACATTCCTCCCTTCCCCCTTTCCATGTCTTCAAAAGGGGCGGGTGGCTGTAGTATAGAATCACCTGGGAACTTAAGTGTGTTTGTGGGGGGGACGGGGGGATGTCCACTCCTCTTTAAACATGGCTTTAGTTAATGTGTTCTATAATCCCCTTTTCTATCTGGTTTACCTTAGGGGGAATCAGCCTCTTTCATCTCCTTGTTGGCCTCCTGTCATATTGTATGGCTTGCAATGCCCCAGTGCTTGAAGCTCAAAGAATGCTTTTGCTGTAAAGAAGTCTGCAACCTGAAAGGTTGTTGAAACACGCCTCTTTGGATGGAGTTTGTTTGTACTCTTCCTAGTTAACTCTTATAGAATGCACTATTTATCATTGACTAATTTGTTGACAATGCTGATTAAGGCAACAGGTTTTCTGCGCAGAACACATATGCTAGTTCAAAGAGCATAGCGCTAACAGGTGCTTAATGGATCAGGTGGAATGAGGCATTCATTCATTGATGTATATTCCCTAGGTCTTGCTGACAACTCAGCAATGGCTCGTACTCACATGAAACACCAGAAGGGAAGGATGCTAAGTGCTAACATGAGAACACTTTCTGGATCCCTTCAGGAATGAAAGATTCTTGACCGATTTTCTTCTTTGACCCAACAAGATATTAAATTAGAAATAAAAGTCTGAAGGTGGAAATATGGCTCTTTTAATGGTGTGTGGGAGTGAATGATTTGAGCTCTTCGCCTGTTATGCAACATATATCAAGCACAGTCCCGTCAGCAGCGAGGATGGATTTCAAACTAAACTCTTGCGCTAGAGCATACTGTGAGCCATAGTATCACGTGATATTCATATATATTTCAAACAATAATCAGTTATCATCTGGATAACGATCGCTTGCTACTCTAATGCATTATAAAGCAGATCCAAATCAGATACTAAACCCAAGAAAAATGCAGTCGAGGTACTCCAAGAGAAAATATACAACAGAGATCTACACTGCGATCATAAAACATCCTCTGACATTATAATGTCGCTGAACAGACCAGAAAACCACTAGAATTCCTTTCAGTGCACAGCATGTTGCTGCAACGGCATTCATGGCCTTTTCTACATCCCAGCATGAGAAGCAAACAAACAAAAAGTGCAATTAAACCTTATTTCCCAACCATAACACTGTAGAGTCTTGTATACATTCTCCGGCGAGTGTCACTAACACCGGCGAGCCACTTCACGATACCGCACCTTGAGCCGTAAAGGCCAAGCATGCTTGTAATGTTTTTCCCCAAACGCCCTTGTTCCCTCTTTATCTGGTCCTCATCACCCACAGGCATTTCAGGCACCAACAGCGGCCTGATTTACTGCCTCCATCTAAGTCAGGCACCCCATCCAGCGGCAAAGAATCACCAGCTTCAGACAGCCCCTGCAGGCCAGCGCAGCTCCCAGGGAACCAGGAGGGTAACGAGGACAGTTACTGCTGCCTCCCCCCTACTAACCTTTGGTAAGAATCCACAGAACATGGCTCAAGGCCATGCTGCATAAATGAAGGACAGGCACTTTCAAGACTGTGGTTTAACAAAACACAAAGGACAATCTATATGGATAGTTGCAATTCATATTTTACTTATTTATCTGATTGATTTTTCAGGATTCAAGGTTGGATGTAGGTTTGAGATGCTCACTACTCTTCTACCAAGCCCACATCTGCAAGTAATAACCCACTCTCACGAACAGGTTTGGATGATGCATCAGCTGTCAAAGTAATAAATGAGCATAGTTGGCATGATGCTGCAGCATCCTTTCTTCACTACAGTACTGTACCTTGAAGCCAAGAAAGCTTTAAGCAGCATATTACAAAATGACACGAGCAGCGAAGTATCCTGCAACCTGAGAAACCTATTTGACCACACTAATGCTAAGGGATCCTTGGCTAACAAGGAAGCTTTCTAATGTGGTCCTCGAATCTGGATTGTGTTTAAAGGCGATACTTTGCGGCTTTGTTATATGTAAGGTTTGGCAAGCTGGCAGCCCCAAAATAAGATACTTACTATTTTATTTCTATTGCCTTTAAATAGTAATTCTTCGTATTATTTCGCAAGCTCTTGAAGCAAGTCAGATTATCTTTTCTGCAAAGAAATCAGTTTTTGATCTAGCAAAAATAACTGCTTGCACATGAACAATTGGGACATCTTCTTTCCTTTGCTGTAACCATTACTGGAGGGAGTGATTATAGGGCTTTCCCTGTGATAAATTGCTTTGCAAGTAGGAGGAGATCAAAACGAGGAAACAAAGTAAATATTGAGTCATTGTTTCAGAACATGTCACGCTTTGCATATGCAACCTGCACGCCTGAATAACATCAGAAAGGCCAAACACTGAACCCCCACACACATTCACAGCATCCACAGTGATATCATCAACGCGCCTTCTGTTTGAAGACTCTGCACATGCCTTCAGTGGAATTCAATGACAAAGAATAGTGAACATGGTACATAGCTACTATTTATAAGTCTCTGCATTTGTTAAATCATTATCTTTGGTTTGGAAGCAAAGGCTATCCATTTTGCCACTTTTGATGGAAAATAAACTTTTGCAGAAGGTTTGGCCACATTTTATGAATGGCCTCTGGTGCACTCTCAAGGTTTATGTCAAGGAAAGAGCAAATTCTTTAGATATGGTTGCTTTAAAAAGCACTTGTTAGTGTTTTTATTAGTTAAAATGCTGTTATTTCTTACCCTTTGCTACTGCCTGAAAGTCTGCAGACTAAAGTTATTCATTATTTGCAGTCATGCTAACATACACAAGCACTGATTGCTCATGCCTTCAGGCTACACGTTTAAACTGAGAGTAATCAGTCTTACCATGTAGCGCCCATTCAGCCAGAATGCTACATGTTAGAGATAATAATTTAAACAAGTATGTCCTACAATAAATGCAATATGCCTCAGGTTCTGCGGTCCTTGTATCTGCCAACTGATATCATCATCAATGTGATTTCTGAACCTAATCAGCACATAATTTAAGAGGACAACAGACATGCAAAGAAAACCGAGACCTATAAACTACTATTAAATAGCTTTAATTTTAATAAACCTTCTGAAACTTCTGAATTATTGAAAAAAAAGAGAGATATATATAGTGGCCTACTAAATGCTGTTACTTCATATACTTATATTTCATAGCTTTATAAGATATGTGTATATCTACCTGTATGTTCGGCAATTATGAGAACAGATTCTTGGACAAGATTCCAGACAGATAGTGTATGCAGAAGTCTGAGACTTACATCATACACATAATTACAGTTGTCTAAACAACCCACTTAACGCAGCATTACAGTGATGCAGTGCAGCAACATGTGTCTTAAAAATCAAACCAGTATGAAATAAGCACCATGCACAACTATGCATTACAGTATTTAGAAAATCAATCTAATTACAGTTATGTCTCTGCTTGTGATGCCAAAGCCAAAAAAAATATCACCTGGTGCCACATTGCAGACTAAATGATGCTTCAACACCAGCATTGGAATGGGCCCAACTAGGAGCCTCAGTAAACTTTCAAGGGCCGCAACATGTTATAATTGTATTATTTACATTGTTATACTGAAATGATTTAATTATTAACATGCTAACTCTGAAGTGCAAGTAGGATATGTGGACAGTAACAAATTCAGTAGGAACTTCAGTAGCACATTTTGAGATTAATCATAATGAATTATTTAATTTGTGGATAGATCTAGTGTATTTCTTATTAAAAACAAAATAACAAAACAATTTCAGCATAAGTAGCCTATAACTGCAAAAAATCACAGCCTGTGTAAAGGGGCCTTGGTATGACTGTTATATTGGCTTTAACGTTATAAATGTTAAGAAGCAATGTTGTGCATGCATTTTTGGAAAAAAAATGGTTAAAAATGGGGATAAATACTTGCACTTACAAGCCACGTGATAAAAGTTTGATATAGATTTGATTATTAACAGATTTCCTTTTGTGTCTCATATAACTAGGTTTTTGTCATCACTTAAGCATGAGTTGAATTTGTTTTGCAACGTGACAAGCTATAGTCTGGCACCAAAAGATTATCAAGGAATGGTTCTCATAGACAGGGTTCTCACGGTCATGAAAAACCTGGAAAAATCAGTGCATTTTAAATTTCCAGATGTGGAAGATCTTAAAACGTCATGGAAATTTCTGTAGTGAATGCAAATTTTCACTCTAATTGCTCTTTGTGAATGCAGTCCGTATAAAATGATTTTGAAAACACTTTTGCAGTAGTCATGAATGACTCCGGAAAGAAAAAAGAGGTGCATGGGGGGAAAAAAAACTTGTGGGTAACCCTGCACATTGTTGTATATTTTATTAGTTCCAGCGAGTGGATTATTTCATGTGACATCTTGTCTTAAAGGATTTATTTCTTACTCTACTTTACGTCACGTCTCTTGTATAATTATTATTCCATTTTAAAAATGCATAATTCATTTTTATACCTATAATGTCATTCTAAATATTCATTCTCTCCACAAGGCCGCAGTGTTACAGTCTCAGCTCCCTAAAATCATGAAACATTCATCTTTCAGACAAGCAATCCAATTGCTCTGTTTGCTGCTTTTTAGGTCTGACACATCTGTTGAGAGCTCCTGCAGCACGCCGCGGCTCTGTGTCACTCATGACCCGTTTGAGCTGCATGACTCAGAGAAGAACCCAATCTCTCCTCACATCATGGGCTTGACAGCACCTTTGAACAGCTCTCACTGCTGCCGACAATGCTCTTTCAACTGCCTTTGAAACCCGACACAAAGGCAGTAACTGAACAGCCTTCTTTTCCCTCCTATAATACGGAGAAGTCCTTTTTTATTCCTATGCGTTATGATTTTTTTTTTTTCATCTCTCTCTCTCAGCCCTCTTCAGTCACATAGGGAAGCTACATAGGAGACTGTCAGTCCCCAAGGAAGTGCTCCTGTGCAGAGCTTACGGCTAGAAGCCTGGGGGGCCCTCGCAGATAATTACTGATTCTCTAAACCAGCAGGAGGTTTGCAGGAACCTCGAGAGAGAGAGAGAGAGAGAGAGAGAGAGAGAGAGAGAGAGAGAGGGGAGCGAATTGCCGCAGCTTATTTCTAACTGCTCTGACTTTGTGTGGTGGCAACAGGTTTCCCTGAACTCTTCAGACTTTAAGTTGAACAGCTTTATAAACCCACCTCTCCGGTTTCTTCCCTCAAGGGAAGACCGAACGATTTACTGTCAAGTATTTAAGGACTAAGATCACTCTTTGTTAGAAATTTGCACTCACCGGCTTCAGCAAACGTGATGATCTCTGTCTGTTCCGCCTGTTCGGTGTCCGGACGGCTACTGGCCTCGTCCTCAATCAGGACACTGCCGTCCTTGGCCACCCGTCCCACGTGTACCTTGCGAATGGCATTGAGGAGCGCCGCTCGAGGCACCGGGTCTGTGATGTTGGGGCGCTCTTGCAGGTGCAGCATGTTAAGTATGTGTCTCTTCACCGCCTCGACCACGTCTTGCTGGGCTCCCTCGTCCTCACCCTCGCCTTTTCGAAGCCGCGCCAGGGCACAGGAGGGACAGTCCGTTGCTGCCTGTTCGGACGTTGCCAGGCTCCCTTTGGTGACCATGGCACTGAGGGAGCAGGTCTGGATGAGCAGCAGGAAGATCCCGCTCAGAACAGGGAGAGGGGACATCCTTAAATGAAAAGTGTCAGTTGCTGAAGAGAGCTGGAGGGTGTTTGCACCGGATTGCAAAATGAACAACTTACTTTAAAAGTTCCTTTCAAAGTAAGACAAGAACTGTCCGGTCGCCGAGAGCTTGCAGTAAAGTCTGTCTTGCCTGTGAATGAGCTCAATCTGACCAAAATTTGAGAGGAGCAAAAAAGTCAGGGAAAAAAAAGTGAGGAAAAATGTAATCCTTGCTGGTAAGTTGTGAGAAGAGATGCTGGTCGGAATAGTTCTGTCAGTGGCTTTCTCCCTCTCCAGGTCCTTGGGAAGTTTGTATGGGATGGGCAGTCGGCTTCTGGATGTGCCCCAGGGAAGCAGTGTGCTCGTAAGAGGTCTGGGACTGCTCACCGTGCAGGAGTTGAATGGTTTTGTAGAAGTGGGCTGGACTCTCTCACTGGCTCTAGCTCCCCTGTCTCTCTGTTTCTACTTCTTCTCCTCTCTCTTACAGAGTAATTATACTTCCCTCGCTCCCTCCCCTCTTCCTTGCTCCCTCCCTCTCTTTACGTTTCCTTTTTATTTATTTTTCTAATTGTTCTATTTGTAGGGCAGACTTTCCCTCTGCAGGGTTTACGAAGCACGTAGTGGAATTTGCTTGACAGACATGTCAGTGACTAAGCCCATTCATTTGTAAGTTTTCACAATCTTGCTGTTTTTAAATGCAAGACACTTCTGTATTACGAACTCTGTAAAACATGATTACATTTCGATATGGCAAATTGTCAAACTGAATTATTATGGTAGTACTCGTGAGTTTTGCGGTGGCACAGCAGTTTCTCATAAATGTATTAGCCAATTCTGGTTAAGTGGAGATTACCAGTGGTACATTTCAGAGAACTTGATTTTTCTTCTCATTTAAACAGTTCCCTCGAAGAAAGAACATCTTGACGTCACTTTGAAGCAGTGCGCTTCCACGCTTCCCTTTACTGCTGCAACATGCAACACATGTTGTGCGCAGATTCACCAGGAAGTGCCCGGAAGGCTGACTTCCTGTTTAATTGGCCGAGGACAGATGTCTGGGATTCTTAGTGAGACAGGCAGCTGGGGTTGTGACATCATCAAAGGCTGCGTCAAGGGCATGTGTGGGTCGTTCGTCTGCATATCAGCCAAAACATGCATGAGGGATCCCTCAGTCATACGAGTCACGATGTGCCGTAGGTTACGTAGACGTTTTTACCATATAAGACAAGCCGATTACTCAAAGTTCTGATTCAGGAGGACCCCCCTTCGTCAGTGATGCTGACTGAAGTCAGTGTCTAAAGTCTGCCTTGAGAGAGTCAGCCTTTGGTTTTGTAATACAAGAACGTCTGGGGCATAGTGAATCAAGGGGTCTATTTGTCTTTATCCTAGTTATTAAATGATATTATTTCACACCAATATTTTAGTAAATATTATTAACATAGTTGTTATTGAGTTGTATTCTGTATTTGTATGTGTGTTTAATAATTTGATGTGGATAACAGGTTAAGGTATTCTTTTCTCTGGATCACATTTGTACACTTTAACACTAAATACAGTATCACTGTAAGGAGTCCCTCTTGTGGTCAAACTTGCTCATTGCAGAGAGTCAAGAAATGCCCCCCACCCCTCATGGCGTACAGGGCTGAGTATTGATTCACATTATTTGATATTGAATGTTTGAGTATTGTTTTGAATATTACAGTCTCTCTCTGTCTTATTTTTTTGGTGAATTCTCAATTAATAAATAACTGACATTTGGCCATTATACTGTTGTTATATTGATGATGATACCATCCAAAGAATTAATATACTGTTAGTTTTTCTATATGGGATATGCAACATATTTTCAGTGGTTTACTGCTTGCCTTGTCTACTCTTCATTTCTAGAAATGTCAGAACTTTTAAAACCTTAACTGCTGGAAAACTCTCTAGACTGGATGACTCTAAATATGATTGTCGTTTTGTTGTTGTTAATACTGTTTCCCCTTTACTTGGTTTAGACAGATCTGTGGACTAACTGGAAAAGAGAATTAAACAATTATATCATAATAATCATGGCTTGTGCTATGACGGCAGAGAAGAGGAAATCTGGAAGTCACAGCTGTGTAATACAATCAAATCATGACCGCACTGAATTTGCACACGATGCTTGCGAAATCTGACGTTATGTTTTTGTGGTCTGAGGAGGCTAAAATTATCAGTTTTTGTAATGACTGTGGTGGTTCCTTTTTTCAGTTTTTATTCTTCTGGAATGCTTTCTGGTTTGAATTTGAGCTAGTTATTCACATAGGGAACGGAGAACAGATAAAGCAGGAAAACTTTTCTTTCTTCAGGCACTGAATGTTTGTGTGGAGACTAGCTTTTTATTAGGGTTGTTAAAATGAGCCATTGCAGCCTCTGCCTCATACCTGAGACAGGAGAGCTGTTACTGCTTTAGTACAGCACTTCAGCAAGCAACAGAGTTGCAATGACCTGGTGTACACTCCGTATCACATGACAGTAAACACCTAGAATTTCTCGACTTGTTGAATATACAAAGTAAGTGATAAAGATATCAATGACAAATCTCCAAACATTACAAGTCAACAATTCCATGTAGTCCTATTGTAGCAATTACATTTTGCAAGTACTGTCTAAGGAAACGTTTCTTAACTTTAGCTGGTCATGTCTAAATGTCTCGCGGCGGGACAGTCTGAATGATTTGGGCCGCCAGTAGGTGATGGATTGCCTTCCTCCAGCTCTGTCTTCTCATCAGGGGACACATAACGGAGAGAGGGATGAGAGTCTGGTGACACGGGGGTTACATGATTCCTCACCGTCACGGCAGGGAGACAACGTCCCATTAAAACGTGAATGGAGAACAGGGAGAGGAAGGAGCAGGGAAAATGTATTTTCAACCCTAGAGAAAGCAATGGACTGAATGAGTAAATCTTTCTCCAGATGTGAGCGCCTCCAGGATTTAAAAACTTTCTATCGCACACTATGTTTCTCTTGCTGTCTATCCCTTCCAGGATTTGGGGTTGGAGAGAGGCTATAGGTCAGGCTGTCTGGGCCATGCGCTCTCTGAAACCGGAATCGACTCTGCCTCCCTGTGTGAGTTTCAGTGGAGACCACAGGGAAAATCTCCAAGTCATGAGGTCAGATAGGCTAACGGCAATTGCCCTAGCGTCTCTGCTGTTGGAGAAGTGCGAAGATGAGAAACGAGAGCCAAAACATTCCCGTGCAATCTGCTTAACCATTGCATTCGGCATGCTTATTATGTTGCATTCTCCCATGTGGCCTATACTTGATATATCAGCCTAAACTGTACTTGGAGGCACATGGCCCAAACTTTTGAATTCATCTACAGTAAATGAAATGCATTAAAGGTGAAGTGTGTAATTTCTATGCAAAAAATTATGAAATTATAAAATTATAAAATGTTTCCCAAATTATATTGGTTGGACAGACAGATCCAAACACACACAATTGGTTGAGCTGTGCCAAGCTGGTTGGGGTGCTAAAACAAAAACAAAAAAATCTATGTTTTCAAAACACCTGCCATTGGTTGGCCAGATATAGCCCTATGCTATTGTTTAAACAAATCATCGTAAGGACCAAGATGTTCATGTTATTGCCAGTTAAATTGTCATCAGTCTTTTTTTAAAGTCAACATACAAATGAAAATGGACCCTATTTATTTTCTGAATTACCATTTGTTGTGCATGGTTCAGCTGTGCATGCAAAAAAAAAAAAAAAAAATGGTTTGTTCCCTAATCCTTAATCAGAATATATATATATATATATATATATATATATAATCTTTTTCTGATGTCATCAATCCCTCATGTATTTCAACACATCCAAGCACCTGCCATATCATTTTTGTTTCTTACTTAATGTAATCGCAACACCTCACAATTCTGGCTTTTTTTCTTCACAATTCCAAATTTACATCTCACGATTCACAGTTTATATCTCACAATTCTGACTTTGTAAAATGCAATTGAGAGTTTTTTTAATCAGAATTGTTAAATGGAAACTTGCAGTTGCTGGGGAAAAAATGTTATTCAATTTTATGTTATACATTTTTTATTCATTGGCAGAAACAAGATGTAATACACGATTGAGTTCTGACTTTGTAACTCACAGTTGCAAGTTTTTATCATGCGATTCTGAGAAAAAAATTAGAATTGTGAAATGGAACCTCGCAATGGCAAGAAAAAGTCAGAATTGTGAGATAAATAGTTGTAATTACCTTTTTAATTTTTAATTCAGTTACAAAGACAAGCTGTAGGACACAATTGATAGCTTGTATCACGCAGTTCTAACTGAAACTTACAACTGCTGTTTTTTTTTTCACAGTTCTGGGGAAAAAAGTCAGAATTGTGAAATGAAAATTCACTATTGCGAGAAAAAAGTCCTTAATAATTTAGTTTGACTCCTGAAAATTGTGAGACAAGTCAAAATTACCTTAAAAAAAAAAAATTATTCAGTGGCAGAAACAAACTTCCAGATGCTTCACTGAGAAACAAGTTACATTAAGGAAGTGAATTAGGTTGTAAATGCTGTTTCACGTAGTCTTTAGCTGTCTTTGATTTATTCATAGAGAATAAACCATTCTGCGCCCTAACCACCCATGGCTCTTTCATTCCGGATGAAGGCCATGGCCTTGGCGAGATCCACTGCTCTTCCGTTTAAGCATAACATCTGTCGTAGACTTTAGCTGAACCTTGGAAGTGAACATGGAAAACAATAAGTATTTTGGTATGTAATATTTACTCTGACTGTGGGAAGGGGTGTTTTGAGGTGTCCCCAACATTAGAGGTATACATGATAGACCTACCAAGCCAACATCTCCAAAATGTTATTGCGTTAGATGCATCAGATGGATTCTGTATGCTAGAAGCATCGGTGAACCATCACTGTTAATATAATATCCAATGGCTTTGTAAAGCATTGCATAATAGCTAACTTCAGCTAAGTGGGAATGTAACTTGCACAGTGCATGTATTATATACGTCAAGCTCCTTATATTCAGCCATGGCAGAATCTCCCACCATGCTTTATTGCAACAGCATATTTAAGCCTCTTGGGTGTTCTGGTTGTTTTATATGCAAACAAGACTTTATTAATGTATGTTCGCTATGCAGTCATTCATCAAGCACTCCACAACCCACCTGACCTGAAAAGACATTTGAATTCTCAACAGCCCAGAGTGTTTTGAAATGTAGAGCTTTGTCTAATGCGAATCTGGCTTTCTTCACTGGCAGCTTTTCAAGTTGGACCAACCCCACCTAGCTGAAAAACATCTTTATTAATAACGTGCTATGTATATCTGCTGGACCAAATTGTCTTTTGTAGGTTTGTAATTGATTTTATGTAATGTTTTAGTTGATGCGCTCAGTGACATACAGGGCCAAAGGAAAAAATTTGCCTTCTGTTGAAATAATTATGATTTTATATTTATTAGCAGGAAATGTTGTCGATTAAATGAAGCATATTCAGCTCTGAATTAAAAGTCCCATGGGACGTGTGTTGGAGCACTGAATGAGAGGTGAAAATGTAATTCATAGCGTGTGCAGTTAATTGTTTGCCAAATAAAAAGTGTCATTCTGAGCTGAAATTTGATACTTTGAACTTGTTGTTTTTGTTTATAGGAATTGCAGCCAGCAATGTGTTGTGTGTATGTTCTTGTGGCATTATATGTGTATATATCAATGTATATCTATCTATATCTATATCCATTTATCTATCTATCTATCTATATCTATATATATATCAATGTGTAAGTGTGACATGGCAAGATAGTGTTAGCATGACACTTTGTGAGGTTTATTTCAAGATCTTGATGCATTTTAATCGGTTCAATCTGTTGTTAAGCAATGATATGCCTTTTTCCAGATTTTATGTGTTCTTCAGTAATACAGTAAAGAAGATTTTTAGTTGAAATCATGGTGGTGATTCATAAAATCCAAGTCAGTGGCTACTGGCACTTTGAGAGTCAAAAAAGCATATACAAGCAAGACAAAATAATACAATGAGGTCTTATGAAGCAAAATGATTGGTCTATGCAAGGGGGGAAAAAAAGTATTATTCACAACATTATTACATGTAATCCAGAGTCTAATGCAAACAGTCCAGGGGTGCGTTTCCCAAAAGCATCGTTAGCCAACTATGGCAAGTTCCGTCGTTACCAGCATAGTTCAACGATTCTGTGTTTCCCGAAACCATAGTTCAAACGAACGTTCGCAATCAGCGTCACAAACTTGCGTGGTTGGAACTGCAGCTCTCGACCTGTAGTTAGAAGCATAGTTTCTTGTTAATAAGATATATGGGCTTAAATAAATATACTCTTGGGCACAACAAGCAAGCTAACATGCAGTACTATCTGTATCTTCCATTCTATCTAAATATAAAATGCATTTTAATTATGTATTTTTGTAAGTGCCATTTTTGAAAAGTGCGCATGTGCATAAATGCCTAAGGGAACCCCGGAGTGTGACGTAAGAGGGAACTCGCGATGAATCAAACATCAAATAAAGCAAAATGACAGGGAACAAAAAATAGTAAATCAGTCAGTAGGTGCCATGTTCAATACAGCAGCATCTTAGAGATCTCTAATCAGTTAAATGGCAGAAGTTATTCCTCCACCACATGCGTGTGACGTCATTACCAATGGACCTATGTTGCTGAACCAATGTGGTTCAAACGACGGACATGCGACCGTGTTCGGGAAACAGTCGTGACTAGTTAGTTCGTTTCCAAAACAATGCATCGTACTTTGGTGGTTAATCAGCGAGTTACCTCGTTGTTCGGGAAACGCACCCCAGATTGATGTATGGTTCACGAATAAATTTTCTTTTGAAAGATTGTTTCTTGCACAAACCAATCGTTTCGCTTTATAAGACCTCAATATATTATCAGGAGGCATGGGTATTAATTTTGTCTTTTTGACTCTTAAGTACCGATAGCTGGTGACTTGCATTTTATGAATCAACAAGGACCACGGTTTCAGGTAAAAATCTTCTTCTACTGATGAAAAATGTGAACTACATCTTGGATGGCCTGAGAGTGAGTAAATTAACAGCAAATTTCACCTGTTTTGTTTGCACTGAATGTTTCTTTTTGCACCGTGTTTTCTGTATGTGTAAACCATAGTATATGTTTTTGTAAAGTATTTATTTGGGCTGCACGATTAATCGAATGTGATTTCCATGTGCATTTTGTCAGTAAAGCTGGTTCTATAATCAGCAGTAAATCTACATCACCTGCATTCAGATGGAGCAGCATTTACTACACAGAGCCGTAGTTCACTAACAGGTTACACAAAAAAATCGCAGATGTTATTATTGTGCAATTATGAAATCGTTTGCGATAATGACAGCTGTTTGCATAGCTTTTCAGTGAACTACATCTCTGTGCAGTAAATGCTGTTTATCTGAAAGCATGTGAAAATACCACATTTAATAACATGTTTTTACTCCAAAAATGTACTACTGATCACAGAACCGTGCTTCACTGAAAGATACGCATGACAATCGTACCTTCTGCCTGATCGCGATTTCGATTTCATTTCATTTCATTTCAATTTATTGTGCAGCCCTAGTATTTATGTAAAGTGTGTGTATATATGAATATATGTATATGTATATATATGTATTAGGGGTGCAACGGTACACAGATGTCATGGTTCAGTACATACCTGGGTTCGGGGGTCACGGTTCGATACGATTTTGGTACAACAGGAAAAAAACAACAAATCTACTATGCTCGGTTTCTTTTCATTTTTTTTTAACAGACTACAATAATTACACAAATTACAATATTTTCCACCTATATGTGAAAATACTAAATATTATATTAAATTATAATGTTATGTATATATATATAATCTGCAGTACGTATAGCCTATACATACAAGGAATAAATACTTGAAATATATTTGATTTAGTTAACAGATAAACAAGGGGGAAAAAACTGTGCGACAATAACGTAGCCTATATATGCTGAGTTTCAGTTCATTTTTGTGACAGAAAGCAAACTCAAATGGCAGAAAACGACATCCTATTTGTTTTCTTTATTTTTACAATGATGCATTATTAATAAGACAATAAATGCGGAGTGTTTTAAGTTGATTCTGCTGGTATAAGGAAACAGTTGAAGTAATCACGCTGGCGCACACACGCACACACACAATACCTAACTTCCAGCATTGCTAACTTGACAGCTCAGTTGGTACTTTATCAAAATAAAATACAGTGAACCAAACATCAGCATGCGCTCCTCTGTGTCACCGTTGGAACACAACTGAAGTACAAAGCCTATAATTTACATAATAAATAATAGTTTGCATTTGGATACATCGCAAATATGGAAATATTATGGAATATTTGGATTTGTGCCGAATGAGAGAGGTAGGATACACGAGCACAAAGCTCCAATTGAGTGTGCAAGCCTTTAAAGTAGGCTATACTCTTTTATCAGCAACTCATGGCATTCGCTGTTCTTCTGATGGCGGTTATCAAACATCGTTGCATAACTGCAGGCTCCCCCTTCTGGATTGAGGGTGAATTGCCTGTATTCGTTGTAAGGCTTTATGCACCGAACCAAGATGTCCGCACTGTGACGGTTCAGTACGAATATATGTATCGTTACGCCCATAATATGTATATATGTATATGTATGTATGTGTGTATATCAGGCCCGGATTAACACAGTGTAGTGCCCTAGGGTGAGCACATTTGAAGTGCCCCCCCCCCCTCCCTCCCTCCCTCAAAAATTCAGGAGCACCTTCTGATCAATAACAAAAATTAGCTTTCCCATTAGAAGGTGATATTTGACTCCTTAAAGTGATTTACAGGGGCATTTTCTGGTATTTTTTGCAATGCAATTTTTTTTTCTCTAATTTTATTAAAAGTATGTCATTATGTCAAATTCAAAAGTCCATATTTATAAGCTTTTCCAAAATGTCTAATAAAAAAAATAGAATAAGAACAGGTAGAATAATAAGAATAAGTTACCAATCAAAATAATAATCAATGAAGCGCTCTACACTGCACAACGAATCTCTTATTTACACCCTGTCTACACTTTGTTTGTTATAACGAGAGGATTTGTGAGCTTGCATAACTCAGCAATGAACAAAAGTATTTTGAGCAGTGAGTGGATTCTGATTAACATTGCATTCAAGAAATTAATGTCTGCGACACATTACTCACCGCTTCTTGTGAACACGCAAGTAGAAATCTTTGAAGCTCCCTGAGCGCAAACACAAATGCTGATCGGGTATGTTTTGATAGTTGCACGCAGTACTTTTCAGTCGCATTGTAGAGCCCTGGCTATGTGCCCTGATATTTTCTCATTTTTAATTTACATTTAGCCCAACTGCTACGCTGATGCTGCCTATCCATTATGAATTGAATATTATAAATTGGCGGGCTCGACTCTGACTGGGGGAGGGCGCAATTACACTGTGGCCTGACCCAATCGCAGTTCTATATGCATGCATATATTTTATATTCTCTCTGTATACATTGGATCATTAACTGTTTATTTTCTATGCATCTGCAACTCTTCCAGCAAAATAATATATACAAAACATTAAAAATATTTTAAAGGTCTAGTTATTTTCTTAATCACTTGGTGCCCCCTTATTGGCTGGTGCCCCAGGGCACTCGCCCAATCCCGTCTATGGATAACCCGGCCCTGGTGTATATATATATATATATATATATATCTCCATGTATGTGTGTGTGTATGTGTGTGTGTGTATGTATGTATATATATATATATATATATATTAGGGGTGTCCCCGAATAGTCGAAGATTCGATGCTTCGATTCGAGGAGCCTGATTCGACTACCAATCTCACAGTCGAATATTCGAGAGGTGTTATGATCATACCATTTTGGCTATATGGGGGTGCTCATCATCTGATTTCACATCGAACTACCGGTTTTCTCCCAATGTTAATATACAGCCTATTATGATAATGCTGTAAATAAGTATCTTAAAAGAAAGAAGCTTTACATAAATATTTTAACGTGCTTGAATAAATCCAACTTCCCCTATAGATTTAAGTTTCGCTTTCTAATCTGTCACCGACAGAGGAGCATCTTGGCGGCAGGGATTTAAATCTTTAACAAGACTCAAACTGACACAGGCAGAGTGGAAGACTTCTTCTTTCTTTTTTTTCGATCAGGTAGGGTACAACAAGTGATTTCAAAACGTTTCAGTCGGTTTATTTATATCGTGTATATATTATTTATCTCGTTGCAATAGCGCTTTATTGTAGTAGCCTACTATACGGTGATTATCTCTTCAGCGCACGGTGCGAGCAGGACAACAATGCAGAATATTAATAACTATGACTGGCACTGTCATATACATAGCATTAGGCTATAATGAGAACACTACTGTAATAAAACGCTGTGATTTTTTTAGTGTTTAGTTGTGTTTCTGCATGTTATTGCGCGAAGAACGCGTCCAAAAAGGAATTCATTCAGAGCCGCGCAGACGCGTTCATTTGCATTCGGGGCATTTTGTGCAGATAGCCTATAAGTTGTAATATTAACGTTATGTTATATAAATAACGAAGCGTATGCTGTATGAGATAAATGATGAGTTAAATCCCATTGATTAAAAACCTGCTATCATATGCTTCATTCTACTGGTCATCTTCAGCGCGCGCAGCTCAAAACAGAAATGCAGAACCTTATAACTACGATCATATACATAACGTTATAATGAGAGCACTATTGTAAAAAAAATTTGTGAATTCTTAAGGGTTTCACTGACGTTTAATGTTAACTATCTTTTAATCAAAACATAAAACATTATTTACCCCGTTTGTATCTGCGAGGCGTCCGTTACACATTTTCCCTGTGTATTTATGACTGTCGAATGTCTGACTTGGTAATGTATTTTGCCCCGCCCCCAAATATATGATTCGACTATCAGTCGACTATCGGCATGATTCGAAAATTCCGATTCGACTATAAAAATCCTTAAGCCTCGTTTATACTCGCGCCTGGCTCCGCTTCGCGAGCCTCAGCTGACTGCGCGCGCACCTCCCCAAACGGACGAGGCGTTTATACTTGACGCGTTCGCCATTGAGATATTCTTTGAAACGACAGGGGGCGCACAAACAAATTCGTCCTTTAAATCCGCAGGAAGTAGAAGAGAAGTAGGAATTTTACCGGAATTACGTCAGATAATTCAAGATGGACTATTGTTTGTTGATTTAATAAAATTTTACAATCAAACTTTTTGTTCACTCTTTCATTTCTGTGCATAATGCAGACACATTTCTACATATTGCAGTATAGCTAACGGTATGTGGGTTATTCGACAGTGTTGGAATTTACAGGATGTCTTATTTCTTATTCTAACATTTCAAATTAGACCACATTATTAGAGTACAAGTTAGACAAAAATATTGCCACGTTGAGGCTCAAGTAGGTGTAACTGTTCAAATACAAGATTAATGTTATAATGTATATAAGTTGAAACCCTTCAGTGTTTTGCAAATGTAACACTTCTATAAAGGTTAGGGACTGCAAAATGTACTTTGCCATAGATTAACCCATGTGATGTCTTTATTATGTTATATAAAATGAGAAGATATAAGAACAGCTCAAAAGAGCAATGTTGATAAATATTGTTTTATTCTGAATACAATATATTACAGACACATTGTTTTGTGGTGCATAGAATACTTTGCTATAGTTACAGTGCTACAGGCATATATTTGAATAATTATTTTAAAACTATTATAAAAATTACAAAGAAAATATAAGCTGTTCATGTTGACTGCGGCGCCGCGCGAACTGTTCGCTCGAGTCACAAAAAATGTCGTGCACACCGCCACGCGAAATGAGGTCGCGCTCACCCAAAGCGAACTTCTGCTAACACCGCGATGACGTCATATTTGGCGCGCGCACCCAAGCGAACTTGCGGACGCGTCGAGTATAAACCAGGCTTTAGTCGGACACACACACACACACACACACATACATATATATATATATATATATATATATATAGTTTGATAACATTTATATATGCAGCACCATAGTCCAGTGAGCCACAATATTATGTTCCTCTATATGTCTCCACACATAACACAGGGCATGTTCTCCAGTCAGATCACTTTTTTTTTTTTTTTTTTTGTATTACACAAGCATGTATTTTCAGCTAGTCGCTCAATAAAAAAAAAATGCAAAGTAAAAATATGAATCAAATAATATCATCAGTTATAATTGTCGGCCCAGAAGTTCCGTATCGGTGCCTCTGCAATTATTAATTTGACTGAAGAGCCAAGCTGGAAAGGAACATATTAGGGATATCGACATCAGTTAGTACAATGATATCAGTTCCAATTGTGCAGTCTGGTTATTCAGGGATCAGAAACAGCTGCCTCTCAGCCAGCTCTGGGAGTGTAGTCTTCCTTCATACACGCAATAATATGTGGGGAATAAGATGAAGTTAGCCTAGATGGGAAACTTCCCTAGCAGTTCTGGCGCTTTCAAATGTGGTTTTTCTAAGACATAGTCTCAGAACAATTGGAGTGGTAATAGGAAGGAGAGGGTGTGGGTGTGTAGACAAGACGGTGATTGGAAAAGGGCGGCAGATCTGCTAGACAGCACGTATCCGGGTGTGGTACTCATAATTCTGCTGCATATATCGTCATTACAAAGGTTGTTTGTGATAATGTTTGCGTAATGCGTTTTAGGACCCAGATGACTGTTCTTTCTTAACATCTCAGGCCCAAATTGAAAAACATCAACATACAGAAATTTTAAACAAATACTTACTTAACACATTATACATTTCAATACATTAAAACCTTGTTTAGACAGTAAGCAAAAATCAGAGTTTGTGGTATATTCTACTTCAGTTTTTGCAAACCCATTCCAACCCACACTCTTAGGTGGTTTGAAATCCGATTAAAGTCAGATGTTTGGAAATGTGTCCTAGTCAATAGTCAGCTTGGATTTCAAGTAGTTCTTTGTCGTTCGGGACATGTCGTGCCTATATCTGTGTAAAATTTATCTGTCCTAAATTAATTCAGTCATGTAGCGTGTGAATGAACAAGCAACACGTGAATGTTTCTTCAGCTTTTATGTTAAAATTAGCTTTAACATGACAAAGCAGACAGCGATTTTATTCCAAAAATGATTAATTTTCACCACAAGATGTAATCTAATAAAATGTACCATTTTTTTAGTGTGATGGAAATCTGCAATGTATTTATATACACTGTTGGACACTGTTGGACATTGTTAGTGTAAATTAAATTAAACAAACGGTAACACTTTATTTGGATCCACTTCAGACATTCTGCTAACCGTAAGTAACTTTGCAACTAGTCATTATTGCTTAAAGGGATAGTTCACCCAAAAATGAAAATTCTGTCATTAATTACTCACCCTCATGTCGTTCCAGACCCGGAGGACCTTCGTTCATCTTCGGAACACAAATGAAGATATTTTTGCAGATGCAGATGAATTCTGAGAGTTCTCTGACCCTCCATAGACAGCAACTGCAATGTTCCCAGGTCCAGAAACGTACCAAGGACATCGGTAATGAACCACTTATGTCACATGGACTATTTTACCGATGTCCTTGCTACGTTTCTGGACCTGGGAACATTGCAGTTGCGTTGCTGTCTATGGAGGTTCAGAGAACTCTCAGAATTCATCAAAAAATATCTTCATTTGTGTTCTGAAGATGAACGAAGGTCTTACGGGTTCTCCAACAGACATTCCACTGACTATTATTTATTTTTCATGTACATCTAACAGTCTACTAATACACTAATGAGAGATAGTTGACATGTAGTTGCAAATTAATGTGAGTTAGCTGACATGTTGCAAAGTTACTTGTAGTTAGAATGTATAATATTGTACTTTAGTATAACATTACTAAAGTGTAACCAAACAGAACAGTGTTTTAAGAGAGTTTATCTGACAAAACCACGCACAGACTGTGTGCATGAAAGTCTTATGACGTTATTTCCTTCATTACTACCGACTTGCTCCTACATTCTTGATATTGAATACGCTATCTGAACAAAAGGATCTGATTTCATCTCTTGCAAAATGTCAGTATGGACAAACAAAAAAATAAATGCATTTGAAATGTACTGAAAAACAAATACATTTTTAGCAGTGTGAACAAAGCCTAAACTAACTTCAGCCCAATAAGTTAATTATTCTTCTACCGAAATGTGACGTCAGCTTTCCATTGCACTGAACCACACATTAGTTTTGGCGGTGACAGTCGACTCGATTCACTTTCTGAGAGAAACCACAGCTGGACTGTCGGCTCATTCTCACTTCCGGCAGTCCAGACGCACTCTGAGGCGAGACGCATGACTGCTGAACTGATTCATTGATCAGCTGAATCACTGACCCACGGCCCACAGGTTGGAAATGATCAGGGGCTGATGGGGTTTTGTTAGTCGCGAGTCATGACAGGGGTAAACATAGAAGTATAGCTCCTGTATGAGTCTGAAAGCACTGGCTGTGCCTCCACTCTCTGCTTTAACGGTTATAAAGTGAAGAATGTGTTTCGGGGGCCTTTTGTGTTGTTCTTTCATTTTTAATTGGACCAGTGTGTGAGTGTGAGGACTGATATGCTGAGTGCTTGCAGAAATTCCCCTCGCCTCATTTTGGCAGGCAGATACGTGTGATGTGAAACAATATTTGGCCGACAGGGTTGGTGCATGGAGAACATGAAGTCTTTTCTTCTTTTCTCGAGCTTTTCTTTTTTTGTTTTCCACCTTGACTCTCACAGTATGGAAAGAAAAAAAAATTGAATAAAATCCATCCACCACATTTTATTAACTACTAATTTATCATTCTCTTGTTACTTGGCTGTTTGTAAGTGATCATTCCTGTGGTGTTCCATCTTCTGTTGATAGAAAATAAAAAACATCCTCTTGATCTGAGAATGGAAAACCAAGCTTATTGTCTAATTTTCCACAAATAAGGATGGATTATTCTTTTAAGTCGGACTACATTGACAGTGAATGGACACTTGTGGGTAAAGAAATTGTTCACTCAATTTGCTCATGTTGCTCCAAACCTGTATGACTTTTTTTTTTCTGTGGAATGCAAAAAAAAAAAAAAAGAAAGAGAGAGAGAGATCACAAAATCTAAATATTAATCTCAAATGTTCTGAGCTAAACTCCACATTTATTTTATAGCTCTGTACTCTCAACGTAGGTCAACAGCTCTTATTTGTCTATTTTTGTTTCTCCTACTTTCTGGGGATAAAATATCTTAAAATGGGACCAAAGACTCCATGGGGGGTAAGGTATGGAAGTCAATGCAAGCAACTGTTTGGTTATTCGTTAAAATATTTCCTTTTGTGCTCAACAGAAGAAAGAAATTCGTACACGTTTGGAACAACATGAGGATAAGTAAATGATGACAGAATTTGTATTTATTTTTTAGGTCTTCTGAGCAATGCTTTGGAATAATATGTATTTTTCTGGGCTTTTTGACACATTTTATTGATAGAAACAGAGAGATAGGAAACCAAGGGGGGAGAGAGGAACAGTGTGGGACAGGATGCCTGTGTGTTCACTGACCTCTGATCGGACTGAAATTGAATTGATCGCTAAAGTGTTCCTATGGGAAAGTAAAGTCTACAGTAAGTCATAAGTTCTCTTGCACATTCTGGACTATTCCCATATTTAGGCAGAGTAGTGAGTCGATCTTCCGTTGCAGATGACTGGTGCAGGAAACAAAACATGAACCCTTTATTAGCCCTTTTGTGGTTAGTTGTATGCACAGAAAATATAAACAGTGACGTGGTATGGTTCATCTGAGTCCACAATCACAATCCTGAGTCTGTGTTTAATGGTGACACAGGATTCCAGGTAACACCAAATGTCACAGTGAGGTCATATGCTTTTCTAATGAAATCACATTAAAGATGCTTGTCTCATTTTGAAACACTGGTTTGCACTGCCATTTGGAACTGGTGGAATGACATTTCTTGGGACTCAACTGGAAGATATTCATATTACTGAGAACTAATTATTTAGATGACTATAGATGAGTCTTAGACTTTACATGAAAAAGCCCAGGTTTGAACAATAAAAAGCTTTAACGTGTTTCCACTAAAATTCCCTGAAGAAAACCATATGCTGTGTTAGTCGATTCCCACCCTCTGACGAGTGAACTCGCATATCCAAACATACGTATCCACAGACACATGGAATGTAATAGTATAAAATTTCCTTGTTCCTTTGAAAGCTGTCCATGTGTATGGCCAACAAAAATGCACAACAGAATCATCTTTCATATTTCAAAGTGCTTTCAGCCACTCCTTAAAGAGTACGTTCCATATGGACATAATCAAAAGATAACAAGGACAACTATATAAATTTTGTCTTTCATGCTTTTTAATTTGATTATGTCCAGTCCTGAAGGAAAATTGAGTTGCTCAGAGTATGATCTTTTATAGCTCATGAGGTTATGAAAGAGATCTCAGTTTGACTTTATCACCTTTGCATCAATTTTCCAATGATTTTCCAAAAACAGATTTTTCACATAAAAAAAAAAAAAAAAAAGTCTGTCTACTTCAAAAAAACATATAATTCAATGTGTTACTTCCCATTTATTTACTATTTGTGATATTTACTTGCAATTTCCAAGTGAAAATTGTTTCAAAGTAAATCCTACACTACTTTTTTTTATTTTTTCCCCTTCCTGTAGTTTTTTTCTCAGGAGAAAAATCTGAAAATTTGTGAACTTAATTTTAATCAAACAATATTCTTATTTTATCTTATTTATTTATTTTTTTTCTGAATTATTAATTCAAAAACTCTAAACCTTAAAAAGGTACTTGTTGACCACAGGTCTGCAGGGATCCTTTAATTACGTTATTTCAGATTATGTTATTTTGCATTATGTTATTTTGTTGTTTCTGCATATTGGTGACTGATTTGGCAGACAAAAGGATTTTTTGTCTTTTTTTTAACAAAAAGTGTATTTTTCCCCCTAAGAAATATTAGTAAGACACAGAAAACTAAGGTTTTCAAATTAATATATATATATTCTTTTAATGCAATAATAACCTCGACATGAAATGCTGAGGTATTTTAAAGGCATTGCAATTTTAAGACATTTCTGAAGAAGATTTCTGAAAAAGTCAAGAACATGAGATATTGAGACATTTCTGAGGTATCGATGTGCCTTCCTGATAGTATTTTTCATATGAGAAATAAAACCATTCCTAAGTTTCATCATGAATTTGGGAAGTTTGGGGCAGGGAAATGACTTATCTGCCATCATTCTTCCCATTCAAGTCATCCTCAGAGAGTGTGTCCTGATTCACGCCGTGAGTTGGCACAGTAGCAGCAGCTGTGGCTTTACAGCTGTGTGAATATGACTGAATCAGATGCCTGTGATCTCTACAGGAGAGATGGATGAGGAAGAATGACGCAGTGATGGAATCCCAGTCCTTTTGTTTTGATCTGCACACCCACGCATCTCCTCCTCTCTGCCAGACGATTTCCTTCTCTCATTTTCTGACCTCCTGGCTGACTGTGATTCACCTTTACGTGGCAACAGTGAAGGTACGTCACAACTGAAGTTTGTATTTTTGATCTAATGCAGATCTGTCTGTCGGCATGACACTGCTGTCCTCTGCTTGCCAAATACACAGTTCAAGAGAGAGCAGAAAACATTATTCGCCCCAGACCTGCACTTTACCTTTTATTGCACTAGCCAGCATTTCAATTATGAACCGGCATGAAAATCCACACTCGTTTTTTTCAGTAAGGGTGTCATATTGGTATTTACGGCTCAGATGATTGCCAGTCCCTTTACACTTTACAAACAATTGCATATACTCATATGTTTGACTATGTTGCAGTGAACTTCAATTCAGATGAAGTCACATTATGATGATAAACCCACCCAGAACGGATGGATTGCTATCAAGGCATTTCAGAAATAACTTAAATGGTTTCCAAGTTACTCGCATGAATAGCTCCTTACATCTGTCAATATGGAAATCTTTTGTGTCCCATATGAATTGGCCGTTATATATACCTTAGCTTTTTTTTTTAGCACAAAACATGTTCTTGTACATCTTAGTCAAGTCACTGAAGTTGTCAATCATAGTGCTTTTTTCACCCTCATTTGCAATTTGGATGTATTTCTTGTTTACATATGTATAACTAAAGATCAGTGTGATTTATTTTTTTCCTTTTTATTAAAGAAATAAAGGAAAAATGTTATGTAATGTAATGAATGTGTTTTCTCAAACTGTCCCAAGAAAGCATGTCTTGACAGCCACTTAAAAACTTTATTTCTTTTAATGCGATCCGCTTCTGCTGGCAAATGCATTATATCTGTTTTGCATTATTAGCTTGATTTTTAAGATTCCTGGAAACTGCCTGCAAATAATTCATCAGCGCTTGTAATTTCAAGATTCTCAGGTTTTTGCTGACCTTTACATTCTCAAGCCTATCCTGGGATTTGTTCTTATTGGAGTGGTTCATGTCTGTTTACATTCAAATATAATTGCTGCTGCAAAAAAATAAATAAATAAATTATATATATATATATACGATTTATTTTTTTTTATTTTATTTTTTTGTAGCATAGTATATATATATAATGTTTTTTTTTCTTGGAGCAAAATGATTGAATTTCTTTAGTGCATATTATCTACACAATACAACTGCCAAAAACTGACTTTAAAGACTCTAGAAGTCTTACATGCCAAGGCTTTAATTTGTCCCCTCAAAGCGATTTCCTAAACGCCTCTCTTAACTCCTCCAGGTGTTTAGCCTCTGGGCCGTCCAGATGCTTTTCCAAATGCACATAAACAGTTCGTCTTATTCTGCATCTGTGGATTCTCTGACCTGAGCTCTTTTACGACAACATTTTTCTGACCTGTGATAATGTCATCCATGACTGAGTTTAAATAGTCTATGAGTGTGTCTATGTTGGACAATGTCTGGCAGTAAATGGCTCTTCTGATAAATCTGTCACAAAGCTGTAGAGATCGACATCCTCCCCTGCTTTTAATCCAGACACACGCCCTCCGAACACAGGACCAGAGCACTTAAAGTGACACTCACGGCTCTTCACAAGTCATGTTTTATTGCTCGTTATAAAATGGTAATCTTTCTCTCACCAGCAGCCTTCTCTTCTGGAGCTTTTTGCCTGTCTGAAACAAATGGAGTGCGGAACCACATATAAACTTCATTTCGATAGTCAACTTTAGACATTCTATTAATTATATGAAACTTTGCAAGTATATATCAACTTAAAGGGATACTCCACCCCAAAATGAAAATTTTGTCATTAATCACTTACCCCCATGTCGTTCCAAACCCATAAAAGCTTCGTTCGTCTTCGGAACACAATTTAAGATATTTTGGATGAAAACTGGGAGGCTTGTGACTGTCCCATTGACTTTTATGAAGCAACGAGAATACTTTTTGTACGCAAAGAAAATAAAAATAACAACATTTATTCAACAATTCGTCTCCTCTCTGTGTCAGCGTAGCGCCATTTTGGAGAGCATCCGATGGACGCAAAGTGTGTACGCTATTCTCTGTCATCAGTAACGCATGGATACGTATTGTACTTTTATTTACGCTTTGATTTGAACAGAAACAGCGTATCCATGCGTTACTGATGACAGAGAATAGCGTACACACTTTGTGTCCATCGGAAGCTCTCCAAAATGGCGCTACACTGATACAGAGAGACACAGAGGAGACAAATTGTTGAATAAATGTTATTTTTATTTTCTTTGCGTACAAAAAGTATTCTCGTCGCTTCATAAAATTCAGATTGAACCACTGATGGCAGATGGACTATTTTGACGATGTTTTTCATACTTTTCTGTGCCTTGACAGTGTTATTTACTTGGCAGTCAATGGGACAGTCACAAGCCTCCCGGTTTTCATCCAAAATATCTTAAATTATGTTCCGAGGACGAACGAAGCTTTTACGGGTTTGGAACGACACAATTTTCATTTTGGGGTGGGGTATCCCTTTAAGGTGTCTTTACACAGCAAGATTAGGGCTGCTCTATGCCTGCTCAAAATTCAATGTAAAGACGCAATGCTGCATCAAAGCCAGACTAAATTATGCCTTCTGAGACCTTCCTCAGCCCCTATTATAAAAGTATACAGTTGTAATTGCTGTGTAAATGCATTTATGCCACCTCTGAGCAGCATTTAGCATACTAGTGGGTCTGAGCTGGCATAATTTAGTCAGGCTTTCAAGCGGCATTATGTCTTTACACTGCATTTTGAGCAGGCACAGAGCAGCCATAAATTGGCTGTGTAAAAACTTCTAAATATAGGCTGTGTACACAGATGCACTTATTAGACTTTCAAGTTAGGGTTCATAGAATAATGGCACATTTACACAGCAAAGGTGGCACAGAAGCACTTCTTAAGTGGCATTTTGGTGTCTTTACACAGAGTTTTATGCTGCTCGGTGGTGGCTTAAATGCATTTACACAGGTGCAAATAAAACTGTATGCTTTGATACTAGGGGCTAAAGTGGGTCAGAGCTGGCATAATTTAGATGCGGCATTACGGCTTTACACTGCATTTTGAGCAGGCACAGAGCAGCCTTAACTTGGCTGTGTAAAAACATCTTTAGGGGCTGAGGTGGGTCTGAGCAGGATTCATCTAGTCTGGCTTTTATGCAGCATTGCATCTTTACACAGAGTTGATAAGCAGATCCAGAGCAGCCTTAACTCAGATGTGTAAATATGCCTTAATAGTTAGTAGAAAATCTAAAGAGAACTATCGAAATATGCCAAACTTACACTGCAAAGGTGGCACAGAAGCACTTCAGAAGTGGCATTTAGGTGTCTTTACACAGATTGTTTAACACTGCTCAGAAGTGCCATAAATGCACGGTATACTTTGACCCACCTCAGCCCCTAGTATCAGAGCAGACATAATTTGGTCTGGCTTTTTTTAAGCAGGCACAGAGCAGCCTTAATTTGGCTGTATAAAAACACCTATAAAGTGTAACCCTGTAACATACACATACATGGCTTTTCACTTTAGAGATACAGTAGGTCAGCATGAACTAAATGGGAACCATATGGGACCAGAATTGGAGCTAGAAAGTTTTAATCAAATGCTGATTAATTAATTGCAATAAATCAAATATTAAATTGAATATTGTATTTAATACATAATTATATCACATATTTGATTTATTATTAAATATATATAAAATGAATATTAATATATGGTCAAACGTCACCTTTATTATGTTTACTCTGGCTGGAACCCCCATAATGAAGTGACAGGACTGGATGGCAGTCCAACATTTCCATATCTGTGCTGTACATAGGTCCACTGAGATGGAAAGCAGTGTCGATCTTAGCTGTGGAAATAGGCCGTTTTTTCCCCCCTCTGGGTCAGCATTAAGAGGACCTCCATGAGCCTGGGAAGCAGCTATGATTCAAAGATCCAGCAAAGAGATCCAGACCCATGACATATTGTGTAATAGAGTCCAACAAGTCCAAACTCACTGCCAGAGGCTGTTTACTTCTTTAAAATACAGTATGATGAGAGCGAATCCAGGGGAAGACCTACTCTTATCTGATTACCTGAACAAGAAAGTTGAGCTCAACATTATGTGGTGATGCAGAGACAGAGATCCCAAAAGCACAAAGACATTACAACCTCCAACGATTTCGTCACCATCAGTGTGAATGTCTTTTTAATGGTGTGTTTTAAGTATGACTGATACTTGTTCCATTTAACTTTATGCTGATATAATGAATCGATAAAAGTCACTTTGGATGAAAGTGTCTGCCAAAATGCATAAATGTATATTGTGTTGGGTTGTCAGCCTACAAAGATGCGGAAGTATAGAGAAAAGCCTTGAGTTTCTCAGAGAATGTGCCAAGTTGGATGCAGTAGAGCCAACAATGTCAAATTTGCAGACTTTATTTTGCTGAATTTACTGCGTTATTGCCTGAAAGCAGCAGGGCATGCTGACTGAAAGAAGGTCAGTGTCGCAGAAGCAGTCCTTGTATGACTTATCCACATCCATCAAACATACATACACTACAGAAATAAACGCAAGAGAATATTTCATGTCTGGAATCGACTTTATAGCCAGACTAAAGCCTTTCTGTTGCAGTATCCAGTATGGTTTGCTTGTAATTTTAATGACCCCAAATTTGACCCTATTTACATTAACACATGTTCCTAGTCTTATGCTTTAAGGGTATGTTAGACCAAAGAAAAAATGTCTTTCATCAGAAAAAAATAAAACAACTTGCACCATCCCTAAAACTGTTTTCCTTTTTTTCTGACGTCACCTTGTACTCTGTTTAGCGTCTTCCTGATTAAAAAGGACAAAGAAATGAGCAGTATTTTTTTTATTATATGTTTAAAACCATGTGTAAAAGCATAAAAAAGGTAATTGTGACCTTTTATCTCACAATTCTGAGAGGAATAGAGATTATGAGATATAAATTCACAATTGCATGAAATAAGTCAGACTTATGAAAAAAAGTTGCAATTTTTATGCCTTTTTAAATTTTTTATTCTGTGGCAGAAAGAATTGAGAATTTTTCACTCAGAATTGTGAAAAAAGTCATAATTCTGACTTTATATCTCATAACTGCAAGGAAAAAATTCTAAACTGGGAGATATAAACTCAGAATTGTGAGAATTAAAGTCAGAATTGTGAGATAAAATAGCAATTATCTTTTTATATCTGTATCCCATGGCAGAAACAAGCTTCTGTACATGACTAAATCTGTATGGGAAATATTTTGCCCTCAAGTGAAATTCCCAACGCATTTCTGTTGAAATGACTGGGTTTCTTCCTAAAAAAAAAAAAAAAGACTTTACTCACAATAAATGAATCATGGCAAATCTTATTGGTTATACAGCATGACCAATGCATTTACTTGCACAACCTGCTGAAAGTTTATCCGGTTAATCTACAATTGGTTTGTCTGCATGGATCTGTTATCTAGCGGAGATTCATCTAATTTTCATACTGTTTGGATTCCCATTCGGCTCATAAAACATGGCTTTGTAACAGTAAAGAACCATATACCGCTAATTCTGAATTTCAGAGTTGACTCAGCAAATGTTGTCTGTCCACACTTTAATAGCAGAGATGCTCTCGACTGATGTCCTTCATCTATAGAAGGATCAAAGAGTTAAAGTGAACATAAAGGGAATGAGCTCTTTTAACTCTCTCATGACAACACATCTGAAATGTGCAGTTACCCAAAGGCGTCTCTGTTCAGAAGAACATCAAAGCTTTTGTGTCAACATTGTAGTGAAGTGAAGTTAACCTGGTTCTGATGCCAACAGCACTCTCTATCGTTGGGCAGGCGTCATGCTTTCTTTATGACACCGTCCTCAAGGAGCCTGTTTCAAACAGACCCGCCGGACGCGTCACCACGTTGTTGTTTGTCCTAAAACCACAATACCTCATTGACACAAACCCTTTGATGAGAGCATACGGAAGTGACGCACCTGAGAGACTCTCTCAACACATAAAACTCTCTTACTTATTAAACGCATACAGCTATAATAGACGGCTGGTACTTGAAAGAATGACATCACAGATAGACGAGGTGTTTCCGGCTTTGATGGCAGGATTCATCAGATGTGTAACTCAGTGTTTCTGTCATACAGACACCTGCATTGCTCATGCTCTACACCACCAGCCGGATGAATCAGGAACGGCTTCCTTTGGACAAAGCTGGAGCTCCGTGGGGTTTCTAATGAAACATGGCAACCTGTAAAAAGAGTTGATTCACGCAGTGAATCATATGCAGCTAATGAGGGGCAGTGAAAGTTGACTTTGTGGAGCAGTGCTATTGAATGAAAAGGAACAAGCACGTTTACAGCCTACATGGAATTAAGTATAAAGTAATACTAGTTTAGTAATTAGTCATTTAGCTCAGTCATTACCAACCAGGGGTCCAAAGGATTTAAGAAGGTCTTTGAAAAGATTCTGATTTTGCTACTGTGCAAAAGTTTGGGGTTAGTCAGATTTTTTTATGTTTTGGAAGTTAGAAGTTCAGCAAGGCTGCATTTATTTGATAAAAATACAGTAAAAACAGCAATATTGTGAAATATTACAATTTAAAATAAGGGTTTTCTATTGTAATGTATTTTGAAATGTTGTTTATTTCTGTGATCAAACCTGAATTTTCTGCTTCAGTACACCAGTTTTTTCAGTGTCACATGATTTGCTCCTCATCCAACCTGATCTCATGGCAATTTGTACATATTTTACGATATTCCCTATGACCTTGCTCGTACAAATTCATACGTTTTGCGAGTGTGGCGGGTACGAGGATGTCAGAAATACGTGTTAGGGATTATGCCAAATATGGCAGTCTCTATTCAAAAGGGCTAAAGTATCTTATCACCTAATAGCCCTCACACACACTTCGTGACTTAAATAATCAGGCCACCACAAGGGGCCGCTACACAAACACAGACTACGCCACTCCGTTTTAGTGTCCGGGGAACACACCTTTCTCAGAGCAAGGCCCACAGGTTCGATACAGTTGAGTCAGGTATCAGGCCGAGTGGAGTCACAATTAATGAAAACTTTATTTGCAATAATAAAATACCAACTTTATTAATATGAGACAAACTCAGGAGAAAATCACATGAAACTATACTGTCAACTCTTCAGAATTTCGGGTGGCACACCTAGACAGGATGGAAACAGCAATCAGTGCACACTCACACCACAGCATACCACACCTCCAGTGAACACGGCATTCAGGCAAAAAAAAGCCCACCACCATACACAAGGGAAGGCTGCCCCTCCGCAATTGGCCACCCGGTTCTGATGAGAAACAAAGTAAAGAAATCAATATATCCAACACTTCATTAAATTCAAAACACCATGGTCAGATCACATATACACAATACAAATTAAAACCTATTCAATGTCTCAGTTCTGCCCAAATAGGCGAGGGATCGCGTCCAACACACTACAGCTCTAAACGCGGGCTAGAACCAGGCCGTAACCACAAACTGGTTACAATAAAAGAAAAACAATCTTCATTTAAGAATCAACCAAACAAAAGCAAACTCAAGAGGGACGGTGACACAAAAAGGCCGATCGTCTGTTACACACCGCTATAGACTGTAACTGCAAGGTTTCTGTTTCACGTTACTCACAACCCAAGGGAGCGAGAAGAATGCCACACCACGGTCCAGCTGATCCTGTGAAAGTTGAACACAGTCAATGTACTCAGTTTATAAAGGAAAAGTGCACTTGCGCAAGCCAACGACCGGTTACTCGAACCGATCCGCCAGCTCGATTTGACTACAGCGCCATACGATCCCGGGCAAACGAGCCGATAATCTCGATGCTGAGGCACAAAGCCCCAGTATGGGAAACAATTTGCAGCCACTGGAACAGCCAATCATCAAGCTTCCCACGATAGTTGAAACACGTACACTGAGCCAGACACCAGCCCACTGCAATACTGCACACGTTGGCTCACACCTATAATATAAAAGTACACATTTTAACGAGCCAAACGCTAAAAACACTCGCAGCAGATGAAACGTACCTTTAATGAGATTCACATAACCTAGTCGCGGTTATGTTTAGATACATCTCCATACAAACCGCCATTGCTGCCAACATCCCATACAGCTCCTCAGTCCACCCTTTGACAAAATGAACCCATGAAACCAGATAAAGAAAGTCCACCAAAAAATATCTGGCAACAACTCCTACCTCCCAATGTTCGCACACCTCGCCGGAAGGGAGTTACCTCTCTCTCTCGCAGACGCAGAGCAGACGCACACATAGCGCCCCTACAGTCACTTTTATATGCTATTCAGTTAAAGTAATTACCGACCACTCCCCCCTCCTCCTATTACAGGATACGTCACGGGTGAACCGTACTGCTACACGAGGTGGCAAATTCGTAGGAATTCGTACTAAACCTACAGAAAACGGACAAAATCGTACTAGGTACTACGAATTAGCCACCTCGTAAAACATGTATGAATTGGTCGTGAGATAACGTTGGCTCATCTGAAGCAGCAAATCAAAAATAGTTGTTGAAAATAGTTGTGCTGCTTCATATTTTTGCAGAATCAGTATATTTTGACCAATAAAAAGTTCAAAAGAACTGCATTTATTTGAAAAAAAAAAAAAAAAAGAAATAACATTTTAACATTAGTATTTACCATCATTTTAAACAATTGAATGCATTCTTGCTGAATAAAAGTAACTTCTTTAAAAAAACAAAAAACAACTTAGCTACCTATTATATATTTGTAGGTTATAGCCTTACTGGAGTCATTCAACATTTGCAGATGAGCTCAGGGTTACTAATTTGTTCATAATACCAAATAATCATGTCGTTTGGCCATAAGTGACCCTGTTGTAACAGCACTGCACATGTCTAGATCTCTTGTAAATGGGCCAGGGTTTACAGTAGTTCTGAAATAAACATTTGCGGGTTTATCTGGTGTGTCTCTAGTCTGTCTGGTGGCTGGCACAGTTGCAGAGATGATCTCAGGACACTCTCCGCCTCGGCAAGAGAAAGATAGAAATACTGAATGGTTCATCACGTCAAAGGCTCAGGACCCAAGGTCCACTAAATCCCTCTCAGGGGGAACGTAAGGAGGTCAGAGAGTATATTCCAGTTTCATCTGCTGAGATCTTCCCAAGATTATCCGCTGACGAACTGAACTACAACACAGTCATGTGTAAACACACACACTCATTCACAAGGTCATGCACATCGCAAATCTTTTTAATGTGCTTTGCCAGTGCCTGCTGGAGACGTGTTCTATTTCCATGGGACACTGTGCTTTAAGAGAAAAACAAGTGAAAGGAGGTGGAAAAAGACATTTTTACAGTTTTGAATGCTTCAAAGAAATTGCTGTGTACAGGGGCGCCTGCAGGATTTCTTCCGAGGGTACGCACAGAGTGGGGGGGTTATAAGTGATTATATTTCGTTTCGTTTTTTATAAAGCTAATTTATGAAAACGTTTGGAGCACTTTTTGTTCGTTAAATGTAAGGGTTTTTTTTGTTGTTGTTGTTGTTGTTGTTTTTTTGTTTTAAGTAACGACCAAGCGGCCAGCGGCAGACAGTGAGCTGTTAGCCTATGTTTGATCAATTTAGCCTTCTCAAATCATCACGACTTACCTAAAATACAATCTATAGATATAAACAGTTCAAGCATATCACAATGCTAGTTTAAATGTTTGAACTATATAAATGTGCGCTAGGTGCATATCTAATCGTTTGCGTGAAGAGTGGAAGCTGAAGCGCACTTTGCAGGACATGGAGGCGCCAGAGCGGTCACTTGCATTTTTTTCTTGATCGTGGAAACAACTTAAAATATGCCGTAATTTTTGCTTATAAAGGTAAGAGTAATACATCATTCGGAACTGTAAAGAGTCTACTTTTATTTGTGTGCATTCACAATATCAACAAAACGTTGTGCTTTTATTAAAATAAATAGGAAAACAGTCACAAATATGATAAATATATCTATAGAAAGCTTTAAATTACTACTTTTAAACGAAATAATTCAAATCGAAAACAAAAACTCTTTCATTATGTAATCCGTAAAGATGCATTTCTCTCTGGCACGTCCAATGAGGAGATGGCGAGTCATTTTTCATCACCGTCTAAAATATAAAAATAAGGAAAAGCCTAAAACTTTCTGCAACGCAATTATGTCTGATATGTGAATTACTTATTAGCCTATTTTTAATCCATGCAGCAAAACAGCTTTAAAAATTACTTTATTGCATTCCAGATTACTTTAAAGAACTTTTCACTATAAATTTTATGGGTAGCTTGAATGTAAAACATTGTCATGAATTCGTTGTATTCCCATTTGTAAAACAGGCTACAAATTAATTGTTGTAGTCTAACCCGATCTCATGAAAGCGCGTGTAGCACGATTTTCTCTTTCTATTTGACGCAATGTTTATAAGCAGAAATTGACTTTGGCATGCAAAAGACTGATACATTCATTATTAATGGCATGGCTGGTTCAGTCGACAGAAATACGGGACAAACGGGCCTATAATTTACTGCTGAAATGTTTGCGGGGAAAATCTCAGGACAGTCTGAGCGCTCATGGTACGCACAGTGCGTACAGCCGTACACCTGCAGGCGCCACTGGCTGTGTATACTGATGGTGAAGAAGTGGTGTTGATCTTGACCTTAAAATCGGGTTTCCATTATGCTAACTCAAACCTCACTATTACTAGTACATATACCTGTAATTTGTTCAAGTATACTTCAACATGTACTGTAGCATCTCACACACTGTTTGTGATGTGGACATTGTTTTTGTTAAATTTTCCTTTTAATAGTGGACCAAATTTAGTATATACAATAAAACATACAATATACAGGCAAGCAGATGCGACACACAAAGTTGCACATTACAGAAATGTTCAATTTAGTGCATTTTTGTTTTCTGGGATCATCTGCTTGCCTGTATATTGTATGCATCATCAATAAAGTGTATACTGAATTTGATCCTCTTTTTTTGTTTTTTTTACATTTGGTCACATTAATCGTGTTTCACATTAAAGGGGTCATGAAGTGCATTTTTAAAAATAATTTGCACTTACTATGTTTTTTTCCCCCCATCAAAAATAGTTTTAATTTCAAAATTAAACCGAGTCATTTTTCCACCTGAATTTGGCCTCTGATTTGAACGTTCTGTTGGAAGAGGTGTGTCTGCTGTGAGACTTCAATGGAAACGCCCACTGCTATGATTGGCTAACATATTTGCATATGAAATAAGCACAATATCTATGGCAAGCCGTTTTGACTTTTATTCCATCACAGGATATGAATTCTTGATATCAACAATTCAGTTTTCACTAGTTAAAATGCTAATGCTCGATATCAGGAATTGGATTTCTACTATTAACAATCTTAATTCTTGATGTCAACAATTCAATTTTCCCTAGTGAAAATGCTCATTCTTGATATCAGGAATTAAATTTCAACGAGTAAAAAATATAATTCTTGATATCTGTAATTGTATTTTCACCATAGGCTGCATTGATTTCTGACTAGTTAAAATTCCAATTACACATACAGTATCAGAAATACAATTCTTACTAGTAAAAGCCTTTATTTTTTATATCAATAATTAAATAGCACAGTATCGATGACAGATTATTTTCACACTACTAACAGGAACAGTGTGAAGTTGATTGTTTAGTCACTGGCTTGATTCACTAATGCATAACAATTAAGTCAAGTCAAGTCAAGTCAAGTCACCTTTATTTACAGTGGTGGCCAAAATTGTTAGAACACTTGGCATATTTAAGAGGTTTCAGTTGTTTTTGTTGAATTGGCCATTACTGGAAATTAGCTGGAAATTAAGTGTCCCTAACTAAGCAAGCAAGAGGTGACAGCGGAAAGGAACTAAAACTCCATCGGTGACAGAAATGGAGGAAAAAACCTTGGGAGAACCTTGGTTCTCCTCTGGCCAGACGAATCAGCATGCCGTGGTTTAATTCCAGGCTGCAACAAAGCCAGATTGTGCAGAGCATTAAATAACTTTGAGACAAAGAATACATGAGCTCTTACATATTACACCCATCACAGGTCATGATGCTAATGAAATGCAGTTTCATATTTTTATATTATTCCATGGTCTGTCTGAATACTGGATTCTGATTGGCTGGCAGGTATGCAGTATAACCGTTTAATGCACAGGTAGTTCCAAGTCAGTTTAATCACCATTCCATTAATCCGCTTTTTTCCATTAGTCCCTTTCAAGGAAAGTCTGTTCACTCTGTGGCCATATTTGAAGCGCCTCCGGGCAGCTCAAACAAGACCAAGTCCTATCTAAATGAATTGGGGAATCCTGAAATCTCAAAAACTGCTTGCAGGGCCTGTAAGTATTCGTCAGGTCTAACTGGCAGTGCTTATAGAGCCTGTGGGGAGGCAGCTTCTGCCCTTCACGCCTGTGTTCTACCTCGCTGCCCCATCGCGGGTATGTCGGTGGCCCCGTTGGTCCCGCTGGTACGGTCTCTCGGAGCCTGGCTAGCGCTCCCCAGTCCGTCTCGATGGCTCCTGCGGACCATCAGACTCAGCTACGCGATTCAGTTCACCCGGCGTCCCCCCAAGTTCAGGGGCATCCGGTTCACTTCAGTCAAGGCCGTCGATGCCCCTGTCTTGCGTGCAGAAATTGCAGTCCTGCTGGCGAAGGATGCGATAGAGCCGGTCCCTCCAGCCGATATGAGGTCGGGGTTTTGCATTTTTGGGTGTGTCCGTCCCCTAGATCGGTTTGCAGCGATCGACCTGAAGGACGCGTACTTTCATGTCCCGATTCTCCCGCGACACAGGCCATTCCTGCAATTCGCGTTCGAGGGTCGGGCATATCAGTACAAGGTCCTGCCCTTCAGGCTGTCCCTTTCGCCTTCGCGTCTTCACCAAAGTCACAGAGGCGGCCCTTGTTCCCCTGAGAGAATGGGGTGTGCGCATCCTCAACTACCTCGACAACTGGCTCAGACACAGGATAGTTCCACTCGGTCTGCTCCATATGAGACCGCTTCAGCACGGGCTCCATGGCCGAGTCCCGAGGTGGGTGTGGAAACGCGGTATCTCACCAGGTTCAGATTACACCGGCCTGCCGCAAAACCTTCAGCCCGTGGACAGATCCCTCATTCTCTCAGGCAGGAGTGCCCTTGGAGCAGGTATCCAGGCATGCTGTGGTATTCACGGATGCCTCAGCCACCAGCTGGGGAGCCACGTACAACGGTCACATAGTGTCAGGGGAGTGGACGGGGAGTGGACGGGTTCCCAACTGCGTTGGCATATCAATTGCCTCTAGTTGCTGGCAGTACGCCTTGCCTTGAGCCGCCTCAGAGGGCGCCTTCGGGGCAAGGACGTTCTGGTCCGTACGGACAACACTGCGACCGTTGCATATATCAACCGGCAAGGCGGTTTATGCTCCCGTTACATGTCGCAACTCGCCCGCCACCTCCTCCTCTGGAGTCAGAAGCATCTGAGGTCCCTTGGTAGACCTGTTTGCATCTCCAGAAACCACCCACTGCCAGTGGTTCTACTCCCTGTCCGAGGCAACGGTCGGCACGGATGCACTGGCACACAGCTGGCCCCAGGGCCTGCGCAAATATGCGTTCCCCCCAGTGAACCTGCTAGCACAGACACTGTGCAAGATCAGGGAGGACGAGGAGCAGGTCTTGTTAGTGGCTCCATATTGGCCCAACAGGACCTGCTTCCTGGAACTCATGCTCCTCGCGACAGCCCCTCCCTGGCCGATTCCTGAGGAAGGATCTGCTTTGCAGGGCCTGTAAAAGCACCCTCTGGCACCCGCGTCCAGACTTGTGGAAACTCCATGTGTGGTCCCTGGACGGGACGCGGAGGTTCTAGGTGATCTGCCCCAGGAGGTAGCTCTCACTATCGCTTCAGCACGAGCACCGTCCACAAGACGGGCCTATGCGCTGAAGTGGAACCTGTTCGTCGAATGGTGTTCCTCTCACCGTGAGGACCCCCGGAGATGTTCGATCAGAGCTGTACTTTCCTTTTTGCAACAAGGGTTGGAGCGTAGGCTGTCCCCCTCCACCCTTAAGGTTTATGTTGCTGCTATTTCCGCTCACCACGACCCCGTAGAGGGGAGGTCGGTGGGGAAGCACGATCTGGTTGTCAGGTTTCTTAGGGGGGCCAGGAGGTTAAACCCTCCTAGGCCTCCCTCCCTACCCTCTTGGGATTTGGCATTGGTGCTAAGAGCCCTACAAACTGCCCCCTTCGAGCCTTTGCAGTCAGTTGAGTTGAAGTTTCTCTCTATGAAAACCCTACTCCTGACTGCGTTGGCCTCGATCAAGAGGGTGGGGGACCTGCAGGCATTTTCGGTCGACAAATCGTGCCTTGAGTTTGGGCCGGCTAGAACTCAGAGCTTCAGGACCTCAGAACAGCTCTTTGTCTGTTACAGAGGACAGCAGAAGTGGAAGGCTGTCTCCAAGCAGAGGATGGCCCACTGGATAGTGGATGCCATCACCTTGGCCTATGAAGCACAAGGTGTGCCCTGCCCGCTCAGGTTGCGTGCTCACTCCACTAGGAGTGTTGCATCGTCCTGGGCGCTGGCTCGTGGTGCCTCGCTAGCAGACATCTGTAGAGCTGCGGGTTGGGCAACTCCTAACACGTTCGCTAGGTTTTATAGCCTACGTGTCGAACCGGTTTCCTCCTGTGTTCTCACCTCAAATGGGTAGTGGCACTGAGAGGCCCGGCTCGTTCAGTTACACTCGAAGTGGATTGGTCTCTCTGGCGAGATCCCAATTCGTCGGTCATCCGACGTGACGTCTCTGTTCCCTCCTTCAGGGAACGAGGATTACATACGTAACCGAGACGATTGTATTACTGTTTATAGTGATTGAAATACTGCGGCAGACAAACTTGCAGTTTGTCCACGTATCTTTGTTTTTCTTCTTTTGAGAGGTTATTTAAATATTCCTGGCTTGAAACGGATGGAAAATTGACAGGCCTCTGCTGCAGTTATTTGAATGTTTTGCCCTCCAGGTCTGGACGCCAGTCATGTGATTGAAAACTATGCATATGAGGGGCTTTCAAATATTGTGTTGGACAATGGGGTGCCTTCAAGTAAAAAAGGTTGAGAACCACTGATTTAGCACATGATTCTTCTTTATTCACTGATTTAGCACATGAGGACTTCTTTTATGGTTATGAGTTTATGGTTTTACTCTTAAGAGAACGGCAAACATTTTTCAAAACTTCTTTCTTGTTCTACAGAAGAAGGAGAGTCATCCGGCTTTGGAACGACATAATGAGTAAATGTGGATAGTTTTCTCCAAATGATGATGGTTTCCTCCAGTGTGTTGGAGATCTCAACCCCAGCTAGACAAACACTGGCCTGTGCCTTGAGCCAGCGCTCAATCCTGCCAATAGCAGAGCTCTGTGATGGATGTGTTTTGCCTTTCCAGTCTCCCAGCACCTGGTGGGATTCCCAAGTTTGTACAAGGTGTATCCTATTCTTGCCCCTGGAGTCGATATTTGCAGTAGCGTGTGGAGTGAACATCCTGACAATGGATGTGAGAATACAACGGTGAAAAAGACAGAAAGCTCACAGACCAGTGAAACCCAGTCTGGGTTTGAAGGATGATGGCCTTTAAATCACAACCTGCAGCTTTACAAGACTTGGAAAAGTCCATTTTTACGGTCTCTGTAGGACAACCCAAAAGATACCTAATGTATCCGTTTGGCTGGAAAGTGAATTATGGATTCTGCCACAGGTGACATAAGTAGTCTTCAGAGGAGGCATATTAGCACATAACTCGAAACATGCGCTCTTTGAGAAAAGCCATGTTTTTTTTTAATTCTGGGAGAGAACCGTCTCGAGGGTTTAAATATTGGACTGTCTTTGCAAAACTGGGCCACGGACTGAAATCCAACGTACTGTCTTTGTCCTCAGCTGTGAGGTTAGATCTTGACTCTGGCGAGTTTTCCCTCAGCTTGGAGGAAATCATCTCCCGATTTGCTTTTTTACTCATCAGGGTTACTTTAGGCCTTTTCCTGTGGGTGATTCCAAACTTGAGCAGGTACACTCGTTCATCAGCCGTGCAGCGGCATTTTTAACTGCAATCTGCCAAACAGTGAGAGGAAAGAGGTGTGGACCTCGCATCGTTTCGTCTAGTGTTTTAAGAGCAGAGGGCCACGGATTCAGCTGGGAACACAGTACCTGCTGTAAGGGGCTTTTTTATTGTATTTATGGGCATTTATGACCTTTTTATGGAATAGACTGACAGGAATGTAATGCATGCTGGTTTCGAACCTGCATCCCCATGAGAGAACCGCAGTTCAACACATGTGCTAACCACAAACCTGCTGTCAGATTCTGAGACGTTTGCTGAGCTTAAGATGGGTTGCAAAAGAAGATTGGTTCTACTATATATGGTAGAAATCAAATTTCTTAAAATTGCTTAAATGAATTGCATTAGCAAAAACAACTTGCTATTTGCTATCGCTAGTCAAAAAGTAGTGGTACTGGGGGATAGAAGCTCTCATCAAGCAATTTTAATCGACAAAATGTTATTCATATAAAGGAAATGAGCATCGGTATTTCTGGTTAAAGGGACAGCTCACCCAAAAAATTTAAAATCATTTACTCACCCTCATTTAATTCCAAACCTGAATGATTTGAATGATTTTCTTTTTCTGTAAAACACAAATGCAGATATTCAGAATGTCAAAGTGGGGTTCAAACAACACTGGATCTCATTGGCGTTCATTGTATTGACAATAATAATAATAATAATAATGAACAAATAAAATAAAAATCCTCTTTTCTGAACTATTCCTATGATATTGTTTTATAATATTTAAAATATATTGTCATATAAAGTAAAAGCATATGTGAAACATATTAGAAATTGGAACAATTATTACAAATATGTGTATGTATAATGCATTTCTTGACATGATTTTTTTTTTTTTACATGTATATGCATATCTATCCTAAAACTGGTCAATGCATGTTGACTGTTGATATTATGTAAGTAAATATAACATAGACATGTACTTAAAAAACATACAAAAACATAAATATACTAATTTGTTTGTAAATATAGGCCTATAATGTTTTAATAAAGTTGCATATATTGATAAAATTTACATATGGTTGCTATATAAAAGCATCATATAGATATTATTAACATGAACACATTTTAATATAGGGATTTTATATGTTTTTTTATTTTTTATAATTTATATCTTTATATACCATGGGAATGTAGGCTGCATAGATGAAAATTATATATTGCCTACAGGTAACATATATAGGCCGGCAATAACTCTCGATATAAGGCAATAGGTTATAAATGACAGTTTTGTATGTGTAAATGCATCCAGTCATTATTGCAGACCCAAGTCTTGGATATAAAAATGAAAACGCTAATATAAGCCTACCTTAAAACTCAATTATTAGAGATAGAGACCCCTTGTGTAGCATAACACAGTCTCTATCAAATCATTTGGCGCTGTGAAGCTTATGAGAAAGACTCATAGAAAGGAAAGTTTAAAAATAAACTTTTTGATTTAGGCTTGGCCACTTTGACGCCATGCTGAAGAGCTTCATTGTGCAGTTCAGTGACAGAATGCAAATAGCTTCTTTTTTTTTTTCCATAGCATCAGCAACGTTACGTAATCAGCATGTGGTATCTATTTTCACATCATAATTTGAATATGACCAAAATACACTTATTGTTGTTAAATTACTCTTTCCAAAAAGGTCACTTGACAAGTTCCACGTTGTGAAGCATACTGAGCGTCTGACTCAATGATGTTTGCTCCGCTCTGACCTTTATAATCCTCAACAACACACTGTAAGAGTCACTGAACCCTAACATACACAAATCAATACCCACCACCAGCTCCAGAAGTTTTGCCCACTGATGATAAAGAGTTCCTAACCTTTCAGACGCGACATCACTTTCCATAACAAAACTAGAGAGGGGTTTTTGCCATCGGTCACAAACAGGTTAACTCAGGCAAACGAGGTGAGAGATGCAAAGCGCGTGCAGACCTTTTGAGGGGCACGTGCTGAAACTGAAAAAGGGTCACATCTTAATGACAAATTAAATAACACAACATAATAGTCTCAAAAACCATAATAATAATATAGTTTGAAGACATTATTTTTTAGCAATTCTGGTTGTTTTTTAAGCTAATTTGTATTATTTAGTTAACATGTTTATGCATGTCATTGAGAAGAGGGGAAGGTCAAGCAATTAGTCAAGTGTTTTTGCCAAACTATTTTGAAATATTATTTAAATAATTATGTGCAACACAATTCTAGTCAAAATAGTTGATTATAAGAAACTATAGTCATACTGTCACTATAGCATACCTGGCAAAAACTTGATTATGTGTGGGACCAGGGATGTTGGTCTCATGAAGGTCTAAAATAAGCCAGCAATGAAAAACAATTAATAAAATATTGTGAAAAGTACAGTTGCAGAGAAAAGTTTGAATTGTACCAGAGCTCCTACCTACCTATCTATCTAGCCTATATACAGAATATTACATTCTGCATGATAAAATATAAAGATTTCACAGTGATCTGATTCTGTAAGATTTTTTTTTTTTTTTTTTTTTTTAGTTACATAAACATTACTTAAAACCATGTTTTACTACATTTATACATGCGAAGACAAGCAAAGTTTGTTGTAGCTGTAGTGCTCAGTTTTTTCTGTGGTAAAATACATTTGGCCAAAATTTCATTTTAGAAAAGAGATGAAATGCTACTGTATGCACAGGATATTTAAGTTGGCTATGACAAGATGCTAGCCCTCTCTCTCAGGTCCCACACGTCTCAGACCTCAAATACATCAAATATGAGCCTTTACATAGTAGCCATAGGAGCCACTCACATGTTTCTTGCCTAAAGAAAACGCTGTACTTATTCAAACAACAAGATCTTTATTTACCCTTGCAAGACTTCCTTCAGGGCACTTCAGAGTGTAAGGATTAAAAAGAGCAGGTTGAGCCCTACCTGTGCACGTGCCTGCCTGAGGAAGAACACATGGGTTCAGAAATATAGAAATGTGATTATTTTCAGTGTCGTACACGTTTGTTAAAAAGCGGTAGGTTTAACATGAATACAGTAACACCGGTTTATTCAAATGTATATAACGTACGCTTGAAAACAACATTCATGCTTTGTTTATTTTAAGAAAATGCTTCAGGATATTACCTAAAGAAAAGAAAAAAATCATTAACTTTTCTCTGGTGTGCTCTGCCATCTGCTGGATTTACTTTGTAAAGACCGAATAGAATTGTGATTTCAGATAGTAATACTAATAGATTACCGATTCCAAATTACAGGACAAAAATTTTACATAATAACATAATCCATTACATTAGGTAAAATAATCAGATTAGGCTACTTTTTGATTACTGTTTATCAGACTGATTTAAATAGGATAATCTTAATATAAGCAATAATAATTTATTGCTTTTGTGTGAATAACATGTAATCATTTAATCAGTAAAAAGTAACTGTAGTCTGATTACAAATATTTAAAAATGTAAAATAATCTAATAACAATTATTTTTGGAATCTGATTTTGTAATCCAGATTACATGTAGTCAGTTACTACCCAGCACTGAATATGCATATACAGGAATTTGCATGGTGAAATACATACTATATATGTGAACCTGGACCACAAAGCCAGTCTTAAGTCGCTGGGGTATATTTGTAGCAATAGCCAAAAATACACTGTATGGGTCAAAATTATAGATTTTTCTTTTATGCCAAAAATCATTAGGATATTAAGTAAAGATCATGTTCCATGAAGATATTTTATAAATTTCTTACCGTAAATGTATCAAAGCTTAATTTTTGATTAGTAATATGCATTGCTAAGAACTTCATTTGGACAACTTTAAAGGCGATTTTCTCAATATTTTGATTTTTTTTGCACCCTCAGATTCCAGATTTTCAAATAGTTGAATCTCGACTAAATATTGTCAGATCCTAACACACCATACATCAATAGAAAGCTTATTTATTCAGCTTGATGTATAAATCTCAATTTCAAAAAATTGACACTTAAGACTGGTTTTGTCATCCAGGGTCACATATATAAGAAATATATAAAACCAGACACTCACAGGTTGTATTTAAGTAGATATTAAAACTGTATTCAGGACAAAATGTCAAAGGACTATACAAATTATTTAATGTATTGATGCATCTGAAACTGAGCATACTGATTTTTGGCCCTCAGATAAAAGAACACAAATGCATTCACATTAGTAAGGCACTGAGTGTTACAACCTCCTAAGTGCATATCTGGTACAGTAAATGGAACAGACTGTTCATTTTGTTCCAAAACACTATATTACATGGTCGTCTAATTAAACTGTTATGACATAGTGACTAAATAAAAGGTCTCATGTTATGTATACGTCATCCAATGCTATACAAATCATATACAATCCACTGTTTAGATGAGTTGGGTGATTATTCCTGTTGTTTGTAGGATATAGGGTTAACTGGAAAATCTATTGCAAAAGAAAGGTAATTTAAGGAAGAGGCTGTATGTTGAATGGCCCCATGGGCTCTTCTCAAAGTTTAGATTTGGCCTGGAAGAAGCTCATGATGGCCTGCATGCATTCGTCTGAGAGCCAGCGCTCCACCAGTCTCTCCACCTCTGCGTCGTTCACGGCGTGAAGTTTCTCTTTCTCCACCGCGCGGATCAGCTGCTTCGACAGAGCCAGAGACTGAAGGGGTACGAGAAAACCACCATGATTAGCATTTGTTTTCATGCAACAAGTTCCTTTTACCTGAGAATGATAATAAGACTCATTTTTTTTAACACTGGTACATCACAATTCAAGCAGCCTGATCACTTACGTTCTTGGGCAGTTTGGCATAGGCTTTGAGTCTGGTCCACACCTCGGACTGGAAGGAGCTTTCTGGAAAGACCTCGGTCACCAGACCCACTTCACAGGCCTGTGCGGCCGTCAGCTTCTTATTAAACAACAGCATCTCACTAGCCTGGACAGAGAGGACAAACAGACTCTAAAGAACATATCTGAAAAAAAAATATTAACAGAGCTGAAGGCCGAGTGTGTCGTTTCTGTGCCATTAGTGCCACCAAAAGAAATCGAAAAAATTAAATGACTGTTTTTAAACAGGTTTCCCCAATCTGCAATTGGTTGACTGAACAGACAGCCCTGCCCCATCTAACGTCATTGGTTGACCTATGTCCAACCAGAGCAATGATTTGATTGCAACTCACAGTGTTTACACTATTTTGTTAAGTCCACATACAAATGACTTAGAGTCAAATCACTTAGAAACATAAAAAACTGCTTTATTCCTCCAAAATAAAAGCTTGATGGTTTAACATTTGAAAATTAAGCAATTAAGTACTGTAAATATTAGTATTATACATTCACAGTTGTACTATAAACTAAAATTGTTAGCTGTATTATTATATATAATTTTTTTTTAAATACTCCAATTTTTTATGGTGAAATATTAAAATAAGCATATTTATTTATTTACTGTTATATTTTTATTTAGTAATAGCACTTATAATAAAACAAATATTTATTATTATTATTATTTTATAGTCACTCTATTATATAAAATCACAACATTTCTGGCCAAATTTTACTGCCCTACAAATAAGCACAGCAAACCTGGAGCTTTATTTATTTTTTTTTAAAAATTGCAATCAGATTTTTTTAGCAGAGAAACTGCAATTAGATTTTTTCCCATATCATGTAGTCCACTGTATGTATATTAGTGCTGTTAGCTGATTTAAAAAAAAGATGTTATCATTGTGATATTTTTTTTGTAGTAAACTAATTAATCTCAAATTTCAGTGGATGTTCATACCTTTGCTGCACCCATAATTTTGGGGAAAATATATGAAGAGCAGCCCTCTGGACTCTGACCCAGCTGACTGAAGGGTGTGTGAAACGTCGCCTACACACAAAACAAAGGGACAGAAAGCCAAAATACAGACAGATTTATAAATATAATTAAACAGACAGACACGATGGATCACTGACATGCTGTAGGAAAGCAGCTCACCTTCTCTGTGGCATAAACAACATCAAAAAGTCCCAGCACAGTGACTGACACCCCCACCGCCGGTCCGTTTATGACTCCAATCAGAGGTTTGGGGAAGTCAATGTATGCCTTTACGTACCTCCTAACACAACACAAGCACACGTGTGTCCATCATTACTTCCCATCAACCTCAAAAATATTACAAACTGGTTGAGAATCAAGACTTTACCTCAGTAACTCCCCAGATTCTTTAGCCATCTTCTCTACTCCACCCTCAGGGATCTTTGTAAAGTTGTTCAGATCGTTTCCACTGCAGTAATAATCTCCACTACCTTCACAGACATTAAAAAGAGGATAAGCACATTGATTTACAGAGAAATATCTGCAAACACCGAAAGGTTAAAAAGAGTACTTCACCTGTTATCACTGTAATGACAGAATCGTCTTTGCCAGCAAGATCCAAAGCTTCGATAAGCTCATTGTACATCTACAGGATGCAAAAATCATGAAAGAATATTTTCTAAAAATGTCTAACCATCAGTGTTGTCTTTTAAAAATGTCTTAACTGAAATTAAGCTGAAATAAATAAATATTAGATGAAAAAGATGAATGAATCTTGGGAAATAAAAAATAAAAGTAATAAAAGCTGAAGTACTAAAATTAAAATAGAAATAACAATAAAGCTAAATAGAATTTTTTTAAGCAAAAATGAATAATGACAAAAACGCATGACAAAATTGCTAAAACCTATTAAAATTAAAATATAAAAATAAAAGCTTTAAAATATTAATACAGTCATAGAATATAAGTAGCTATATAACACAAAGGGTTAAAGACGCTGCATTCAATTGTATCTTTAGACTGTAAATTTAGATTTCAAATTCAATATTGATTTTAGAACTGTTGAAATTATTTACAGTATGTAACGCAAGTACTTTATAAGTAACTGTAATTAAATTACCTAAAAATGAACAGTAATCCCTTACTTTACTTTTTCAGTGGATAAGTAATGTAATTACAGTAACGAGTTACTCAGTAACGCGTTACACCCAACACTGCTCATAGTTAGTGTTTTTAACAGACACTTACATACTATGATAGTATATATATATATATAATTATACTAAAATAACACTGCTAACCATGCAGCTGAAGACAACAGTAGACAGTAATAAATATAATATTTTAGTAATGTTATATTATCATTATTACACTGCTCTCTGGAACACTTTTGACTGGTCAGTTTTGGCATTCTGTGGTCAAATATCTATGTATAGTTGACCAATGTCTTAATCCTACATAACTGTATTAGTTTCGAGCCTTCAAAATGTTAACAACTTCCTCACCTCCACAGTGATGGCGTTCTTTTTCTCAGGTCTGTTGAGTCGGATGGTGGTGATGTTGTCCTCAGTGCTGACCAGCAGGGTCTGGAAGCCCTTTGTGCTCCCGGTGGGCTGCGCTGACACCGCAGGAGCTTCTGTTCCCACCAGAGACGAGATGAGATCCACATACTGCTGCCTGGCCTCTTCCTAATACAGTCACATTACAACATAAAACACTAGATGTATGCTGGACACATACACAGTGCTCGGTACATGCTCGCTCTTTCTTTAGATGTCTGCAAAACTACATTTACATTTAGTCATTTTCTAAAAATAGTTGGGACGGGGGCATGTTTACCATGGTGTAGCATCTCCTCTTCTTTTCAAAACAGTTTGAAGACGTCTGGGCATCGAGGTTATGAGTTTCTGGAGTTTTGGTGTTGCAATTTAGTCCCATTCTTGCCTGATATAGGTTTACAGCTGCTGAAGAGTTCACTGTTGTCTTTGACGTATTTTTCGTTTAATGATGGGCCAAATGTTCTCTATAGGTGAAAGATCTGGACTGCAGGCAGGTCAATTCAGCAGCCGGACTCTTCTACTACGAAGCCATGCTGTTGTAATAGCTGCAGTATGTGGTTTTGAATTGTTGCTCTAAAACCTTTATATACCTTTCAGCATTCATAGTGCCTTCCAAAACATGCAAGCTGCCCATACTGTATGCACTTATGCACCCCCATACCATCAGAGATGCTGGCTTTTGAACTGAACGCCGATAACACGCTGGAAGGTCTCCCTCCTCTTTAGCTCGGAGGACACGGCGTCCGTGATTTCCAACAAGAATGTCAAATTTGGACTCGTCTGACCAAAGAACTCTTTTCCACTTTGAATCAGTCCATTTTAAATGAGCCTTGGCCCACAGGACACGACGGCGCTTCTGGACCATGTTCACATATGGCTTCCTTTTTGCATGAGAGCTTTAGTTGGCATCTGCAGATGGCACGGTGGATTGTGTTTACCGACAGTGGTTTCTGGAAGTATTCCTGGGCCCATTTAGTAATGTCAATGACAGAATCATGCCAGTGTCGTCTGACGGCCGAAGACCACGGGAATCCAACAAAGGTCTTCGGCCTTGTCCCTTACGCACAGAGATTTCTCCAGTTTCTCTGAATCTTTTGATGTTGTTATACACTGTGAATTGCACTGTATGCAATTTGACGTTGAGGAAAGTTGTTTCTAAAGTATTCCACAATCTTTTTACGCACTCTTTCACAGATTGGAGAGCCTCTGCCCATCTTTACTTCTGAGAGACTCTGCCTCTCTAAGACATCCCTTTTATAGCTAATCATGTTACAGACCTGATGTCAATTAATTTAATTAGATGCTAGATGTTCTCCCAGCTGAATCTTTTCAAAATTTCTTGCTTTTTTTAGCCCTTTGTTGCCCCCGTGCCAACTTTTTTGAGACCTGTAGCCGGCATCAAATTTGAAATGAGCTCATTTAGTGGATAAAAGTGTCAAATGTCTCTGTTTAAACATTTGTTATATTCTCTATGTTCCATTGTGAGAAAAATATTGGCTCAAGTGATTTGAAAGTCTTTTAGTATTCATTTTATTAAAATTAAAAAAAATTAAAAACATCCCAACATTTCCAGAATCCGGGTTGTACTAGGTTAAAGCCTGAGACCTAAATGAAAACCTGTGGCCAGATAGTATCAAATCCAAACCTGTTTTCAGCAATTAAAAATAAACCTGAAATTGAATCAAATATAACTATTATTCATGAATTAAACATAAATAATATGAATATTAGATTAGTAAAATATTAGATGCACTTAAATTAAAAGGAAAATTACAAATGTCACAAATAACTGAAATGTAAAATTACTAAAATTAAAATCCAAAAAAGCACATAACAATAATAAAAAATAAATAAATAATAACATATAATAGTAATATATAAATATTAATATTAAAATAGCAATGCTCCCTTTATTGCCTTTTATTATTTATGTGCATGCAAGTTATAACAAATTACTTATGATAATTATGCTTTAATAATATTAGATTTATAATAAAATTGGATTTTTTTAAATTGTTCTTGTAATTAATTACACATTTGAACCTTAAGTAATACACAAAAACTGATCCAAATTGGATTTCACTCTTTAGCGAAAAATAAATATGAAAAATACCTGTGACACGGAGCCCAGACTCTTCCACGCGTCCCATTTAGCTTTATTCACAAAGTCCAGCATGCTGGGTTTGGGGGTGTTGCAGGGTCCTTGTGTGGCCTAATCATTTACAAAACAGTCAGCAATGCATCATAAGTAAGAGATGAGGACAATCTGATCTTGTAGATGGAGTCAATAAAAATCTGTAAATGAAAGAAGCCTCTTCTGCTCACCATTACTTTGATTTAAAAAAAATACAGTAAAATCAGTAATATTGTAAAGTATTCTTACAAATTAAAATAGCTGTATTTGAATATGTTGTGAAATGTAATTTATTCCTGTGATCAAAGCTGAATTTTCAGCGTCATGACTCTTGTTGCTGCTCATGTTGAATCAATTTAATGCGTCCCTGCGGGATAAAAGTATTTCTTTCTTTAAAAATGTTACGGAACAGTAGTCTAACTCCGTGAGAAATTAAAAACAATCATGAAATCGAATCCAAACATATAGTAAAATACCAGAACAAATTAACTCATATTTTTCACTTCTGTGGCATTTTTTTTGTTTTTTGTCCCAAGAGCGAGTGCGTTTTGTTAGTCCAGAGCAATAAGTTATTGATCATTTCTCACCTGTTTAAAGAGTGCATAGATCTTGAGTTTGACTTCATTCCCAGGGTCCTTCTTCAGATTTCCTAGTTTTTCTTTGGCGGTGTTGAACTCTTCTACTGATGCTCCCATCACTGCAGCAGATCTGTGCAGCTGGACACACGATACAAGCGCAGCTTTACTCGCTCTGGACACAAATCAGAAATATATTCAACTTCAGAATCCCAGTATGTGCTTTTATGTGGAAACGTGAATGGGAGCGTGTTGTGTGTGAAGTGTGTGAGAGGTGAGGCTCTGACACCATGATGTAGAGTAGAGGTCAATGCAAGCTCAAGGTAAACTCAAGGTACAGGAGTATTTCCATTGCAAAACACAACATGATGTACACAATTATGTCCGGAGCAATAATATAAATATTATAATGTAGTGCATCTAGTGTCTGAAACTGTTCCAAATAAACGCTCAGTTCCATATATCATATCTCTAATAATATCTCTCTTACCTGGCGAATCGGTCAAATCTCCAGGGTGAGAGAAGTTTGATAACAGCAGCCATAACACTGTCGCACACTGATCAAAGTTTATGTTCACAATAAGCAGCCCGCTGTCAATCATCTGTCAGATCATCTAACTCCGCCCACTAGAAACACATCAGCCAATCAGACACCATCTTATTCTCGCTCTCTTCTTCGGTTCAAAACCATTACTGCCGCCTCCGGATTGGAGGAATCGGATTTGCCTTTAGATGCCGAACTGCTATGGATTTAATTTTAGCTTGGAGGAACGAGTTCACGAATAATGTTCTGAACTGGGGTATTAGAAATAGTGCTGTTAGACAAAACAAACAAACAAACAAGCATTTCACTCATTTTTTTTTTTTTTTTTTGCGCGCTGTTCCTCAAACAAACACCAGGTGGCAGCAGCATTACAAGTGGAACTGACATCAAATCAAGTTTAACCAATAAATTCGACTTGAAGGAATTTAAATCAACATTCGAGAACTAAACATATTTAATATAGTATCAACAGTTTACAGAAGGGACTGTTAACTTCTAAGTTGACTTGTAAATGAACTTCCATGCCAATGAACTTGCTTTTGCAAATCGTACTGAAATTGTAGGCTCTCTATTTTATAATTACACGTTACCAGAAACTATAGAGGCCAGATCAAATATTAATCAATTATTAATAAAATGTATAAATAATGAAATATTTGCATAGGCCTTGGCTTTAAATGTGGCCAAATTACTCAAAATGAAATATATTTAATTTACGTTTCAATTAAATCATTAGCCTATATAAAACAATACATGAATCAAATGTATCTTTATACGGGTAAATTTGGTGTAGCCTGTATTTAGTTTCTGAATAGTGAGCAGGCAGTTGCTGTTCATTGTAAATATTTAATAATATTTGGTATAAAAGGAATTCAGTCTCTTGACCAGTCATCAGGTAAATAACGTCTCTTTGGGGGAAAGCCTGACAGCTAGTGGTTGTCTTTGTGTATATGTACAGTCTATGGTACAGTATGATGCCAGGAAAAAAGTCAAAGTCTTGGAATATTTACAACAGTGCCATCTGCTGGTTCATAAAATGTCCATAAAGACACTGTACTGGAAGAAATGTAACTAAAACGGTTCCCTAAACAACACCAGATGACAGAGGTTTTCTTTTTTCTTTTCTTTTTTAATAAATAAATATCACCTTCTCATCAACACGAAACTACAACAAACATTCAGTTAAGCAAATGTCCATAAATAAATACATACATATATTAAACATAAACTAAACATTTGCAAAGCCATGAAATAAAGCACCTCTGGAATCCAAATCTCATGACATGTTTATTGACCACATACAACTAAAAATAGCCACGCAAATCATCTAAAGGCTTTTCTGCTTAAACTGCTTATATTTGTTTATGTAGACCAAAAATCTTTCATTTATGTTTTTTTTTTTTTTAAGGAAGAAATCTGATATTTCTGTGTTGATTTGTGTTGTTTCACAATTCTGATGACTTTACTATTACAGTAAAATGTGGAAAACGGTAATAACAGCAATAACAAATGAGCGGTTGGCTCAAACTAGATGTGAATGGGATGTGCATGTAGATTAAATTATGAATCAATACAGTCTTGGATCACCGCATGCAAGGCACAATCATTAATGAGCGAAACCCTGAAGTAACAATTGTGAGGCCATTATCATTTACAGTTTTCATGACTCTGGGTGTGCTGCAACTGAAGACGTTTACAAACTAAAGGGGTTTGAATGCAGCTCCCACATTGTGACTTGTGTTTTATGCATCTGATGTCCGTGTTTGTAAAACAGATTGATTGAAATAGATAAATGTGACTCCAGCAGAGGATGAAGACTTCATCAGGCTCCATCATTTGGTGAAAATCAGTATCGCAGAAAATGTCGATTAGATGCAGTGTTGCTAATTTAGCTATTTTTTGTTTTTGTTTTTAAAAAGCACCTATAGCAATAAATTTTGCTATTTTAAAAATGTATTTGGCAACTTTTGAAAAGTGACTCAAATGATACAAAAGGCATGCATTTTTCCTCTTAACCACACAAAAAGAAGAAACTATTGAACAGCTGGTGGAGAATTGAGAGGTGCGTAGCAGTACACACGTCACATGTGAATCGTGTTGCTAGTTGCACTTGTTCAATAATAATTGTTCATTTATGATACACCTTAGTTGTTTGTTTGTACCTAGAATTGTTAATCAGTTAGGTACACGGTTGATCTTATTATCTCAAAAATGTGTAATTTAGAATACAGAAGTTGGCATTAGATGGAACTGGGCTTTTAAAGTTTGAATATACGCATTATTTTTTATTTATTTTTTTAATTACTGTTTAAGGCAGTTATTTAGCAATGCTACTTTTCTTTAATTCTTCTAAGTTTATGTCATGATGCGGGCCTCTGAGGAAAGTAATTTCTCCCAATTATGTTTTTAGGTTGCTTTGGACCCAGATGTTTTTTTTCTTGTGAATGTATACTGAAATTGAAAGACACTGCAACTTAACTTGTCATTTGGGTCAAACACAAGTTTCACTTCCCCATATTTTCTAACATGGCTTTATTGACATGACCTCAAAGACACTTCTTGATATTAAACAGCCCTTACCAAAAAGTAGTATACTTTAAGTTTAGTTTATGAAGTATACTTAAGTAAAGTTCAAGTATATTTTTAAGTATACTTCATGTAATACGTATAAAAATATCAGAGTACTAGTAATATGTACTAGTAAGTGTACTATTTCAATACTCCTTGGGACTAAATTGGCCCACTTTATAGTATATAAAAGTATACTTTTAAGCATACTTTAAGTATAACAGTAGTAAACTTTTGAGTACACAACAAGTTTACATCAATGTGTTTAGCTTGTACTACAACTATACTAAAAGTGAACTTATAGGTATGCTGATAGTTTACTAATTAAATACTTGTAGTAGCATTTTTAGTACACTTTGAAGTATGGTCTCAGTAAACTACTAGTTTAATACTGAAAGCATACTCGTATTTTGTTTTAAGTGAACTTTACGTCGTACTTTAAGTATACTACTATATCCCTAATTAGGTATTACTGTGTATATATTTTGTTATATGAATATCTGAACATACAAAACATCAAAAGAAAGAACAGAGTATCTGCTTGTAAACAAAAACATTTTATTCTAGCTTCATGCATTCTTTTTTAAACACCTGAATGTGGGTGAGTTTCATCAAAACGTAGATGGAGTCGATCAACACCCCAAAGCTTGACTGTCATTATTTTTCTAAGTATCAAGTATACTTACATTTCTGAGAAGTACATGAAAAGTAGACTAAAAGTATACTTTCCTATTTTAGTTTAAAGGAAGTATACTAATAGGACACTTGAATAAACTTCTTTTTCATAAGGGAGGACAAGATATTTTCATGAAACTTAACTCTGAAATAATGAGTTGTATTTTTATACTTTTCTAAGAACAGCATCTCACACACCCTGGCTTCTGAAAACTAGTTTAATGCCTCAGATGTGATCAGTTCAGAATGATTTGACATATTCAGATGAAATTCTCCCAGCTGTTGTTGTCTTTTTCATTTATTACTTCTTTATTTGTAGTGTTACAGGTTTGACATATACAGTCATGGCCAAAAATATTGGCACCCTTGGTAAATATGATCAAAGAAGGCTGTGAAAATTAATCTGCATTGTTAATCCTTTTGATCTTTTATTAAAAAAAATTCACAAAACTCTAACCTTTCATTGGATAATAAGAATTTAAAATGGGGGGAAATATCATTATGAAATAAATGTTTTTCTCAAATACACGTTGGACAGAATTATTGGCACCCCTAGAAATTCTTATGAGTAAAATATCTCTGAAGTATATTCCCATTCATATTCACAATTTTGAGCACTCCAGGGTGATTATGAACATGAAATTATCCAGCCATGGCTTCCTGTTTCACAGAAATATAAATAGGAGGGAAAACAAAGCCCAAATTCCCTTAATCATCCACCAAAGAATATATCTCTGATGTGCAGCAAAAGATAATTGAGCTTCACAAATTAGTGAAGTGGCTTTAAGAAAAGAGCTAGAGCAGTGAAAATTCCCATTTCCACCATCAGAGCAATAATTAAGAATTTCCAATCAACATAAAATGTTATGAAACTGTCTGGAAGAGGACGTGTGTCTATATCATCCTAATGCACAGTGAGAAGGAGAGTTTGAGCGGCTAAAGACTCTCCAATGACCACAGCTGGAGAATTGCAGAAAAAAAGTTGAGTCTCGGGGTCAGAAAACCTTAAAAAAATGGTCAAACAGCACCTACATCACCACATGTTGTTTGGGAGGGTTTCAAGAAAAATTCTCCTCGCTCATCCAAAAACAAACTCCAGCATATTCAGTTATGAGACACAACTGGAACTTCAAATGGGACTGGCTTCTGTGGTCAGATGAAACTAAAAAATGAGCTTTTTAGCAGCAAACACTCAAGATGGGTTTGGTGAACACAGGGATAAAAAGTACCCCATGTGTACAATGAAATATACTGCTGTGTTTTTGATGTTGTGGGCCTATATTTCTGCTGGAGGTCCTGGACATCTTGTTTAGACACACGGCATCATGGATTCTATCAAATACCAACAGATAAAAAAATCAAAAAGTGACCGACTCTGTTAGAAATCTTATAATGGGCCATGTTTGGATCTTCCAACCGGACAATAATCCAAACACAAACCTCAAAAACAACACAAGAATGGGTCACTGCGCACAAAACCAAGCTTCTGCTGGCCATTCCAGTCCTCTGACCTGAACCCTGTAGAACATGAGTGACCTGAAGAGAAGAAGCACCATCATGCACCCAAAGGGTCTGGAGTGATTGTGGATGAAGGAATGGTCTCTGATCTCTTGTGAACCTCATGAAATAAAAGACAATTGGAAATAACATATTACTCATAGTAGTCACTGTCATAGAACATATTTCATAGTTTTGTAGCGATATGCTTTATTAGTAAAAAGCACTGTAATTGTCTGAATGTTTGTCATGTTGTTGATGGTCTGAAATATGCTGCTGTCATCAAGAATCAGAAGCGAGGTCACAGATTTGTGTGTCAGACTGACCTGATCTTGGGATCATCTTGACTTGCTCTGGTTCCATGGAGGTGTTTTTCTTCAGTGGAAGAGGAAGTCCTGAGCCTATATTAATCAGAATGGGGCTCTTCATGAGCACATCTGCCTGGAGCTTCTCAGCAGACCATCTCCTCTTCTACAGAGAACGTGAGTTCAGCACTTCTAACGACTCTTTCTGAAATTTCTGAGCTTTGATTTCCGTTTTTAATACTTTGCTTTCAATTTTAACTCTGTAGTTTTTAACAGTTCTCTGCATAATTCTCTCACATTGATACACTGAAATAAAACTGTTGTGTGTTGGTCACAAATTAAGAACGCGTTTGCACAACTTTTTCATTTGTGGCCATCACTTACTAATTTGTTCCCTCATTTTAGTTCAATCAAAACGATTTACTAAAACAAGGGAGCAAATTAGTAAATTGTGGCAACGTGTAATTTGTTTATTTAGTTTACTTAATAAACTCATCAGTGATGTATGATGACTTGAGATTATTAAGCAATGCAATAATTGTATTTATCTTACATAAAGAGAAAAAAAAAGTTTGGGTTGAGTATTTTTTCTAAGAAATGAATTTTTATTCAGCACGGTGCATTAAATTAATCAAAAGGGGCAGTAAAGACGTTTATAATGTCACAGAAGATTTCTGTTTCAAATATTTCTATTCGCCCTGATATGAAAAACTGTGGCAATTTCCACAAAAAGATTGGGCAGCACCACAGTTTTCAACATTGCTAATAATCAGAAATGTTTCTTGAGCGGCAAATCAGCATATTAGAATGATTTCTGGAGGATCATGTGACACTGAAGACTGGAGCAATAATGCTGAAAATTCAGCTTTGATCACAGGAATAAATTACATTTTACAATATGTTTACATAGAAAACAGTTATTTTCAATTGTACAATTGTTTCACAGTATTGCTATTTTACTGTATTTTTGATCAAACAAATGCAGCCTCGGTGAGCAGAAGAGACCTCTTTCGAAAACGTAAAAAATCTTACGGAATCCAAACTTTTGAACAATGTTCTGAGTAACTGTGTCAGTGATGAGTCTGTGACAGGAAGGCTGCTGCTGCTGCTGGTACTGCATTGCTCAGTTGAGAATGATATTTCATCAGTGCTTTATGATTCTCACAGTTTCACTGAGAGTTTGGCTTTCCTAAAATAGTCTAACACCACATTGCATCATATCTTCCCACAGGGGCAGACAGAAAGAAATAGATAAAGTCTCGTTCATTCAGCGCACATGCACACACCTATCTCTCCTCTCCTCTGCAGCTGTCACAAATCTCCAGATGTATGTCTTAGGCATGCACCAAAGGTAAAGTCTCTGTATTTTAAAGTCTAACATTAACATTGATCTGTCCTCCAGGCAAACGTCAAGACATCTTGTGTACATCATGTTACGTCCAATCTATACCACTCAGTCTTGGGTATCCCAACGCGGCCGTATTACCTTTGCCAGCTCAAACTTAGAGGAGTTTAACCCACCTGAGTATGAGGCTTTGGAAGGCGTGACACCGAGAGCACCAAGTAAAGTTCTATTCATTCATATTCAGCTGAACTAAGCGTTTGAAAATGAACACATTTAGAAGTCAAAGTGTCATTTTTTCCTTAAATCACACCCAGAGTTTTGACACCACACCCTTAAAATGGCAAACCCAGCTAAGATGACAATATCGCACTGTTCTAAAATCTATTGAGCTGCCTATACAGACACCATTATATGCCTTTTTCTGACCCAAGATGGCGGACTGAGTGGAATGAAATGTCTGTTATAAATAGTGAGGCCATCCATCCGGTTTAGGACAGACATTCTGTTTTTTAACAGGGTTCCCACACTTCTTGAAAGTACTTGAATTTCAGACATATGGATTCAAGGCCTGGAAAGTACTTGAAAACAAGGTCCTTGAAAGTGCTTGAATTAAATTTGAGATCAATTTTGTTTATGGGGCTATTACAAAAATTGTCCTATATGTGCTGTCAAAGACAGAACAAAATGGCACTAATGATTGGGGTGGAGATGGGCTAGCGCGAAAAAAAGAAAGAAAAAAAAAACTACAGCTTAGAGCCCTGTGCGAGACAGTTTTCAAGCCCGCTCCTGCTGAATTTCTGACCATTACTTCCCGCTCCCGCAAACATTCTAATATTGTATATAATTTTAGCACATCAGAGAGCCGCTATCAATATTGTATTGTATCGGTATTGAAATCTCATTTGAATGATCAATGCTGAATGTTCACTTTCGATTTTGCAATCAGTCACACTCTATGTAAAGGAAGCACATCATTTAACCCCAACCTACACTGTAAAAAGTGAAAGTTGACTTAACTTAAAAAAAAAAAAAAAAAAAATACATTTCTTAAAAAAAAACCCCGTTGCCTTAAAATGATTAAGTACATAATAATTAAAAAAAAAAAAAAGTTAAGTGAACTTGACAATTCAATTAACTTATTTTTTCAATTATCATTTACTTAAAAATTTACAAAAAAAAGGCAACGGGTTTCCTCAATTTTTTTTAAGTTAAGTCAACTTATAACTTTTTACAGTGTACATACATATGCTGGGGTGTGAATTTGATCCGTCTCCCAGCGCAGACTAGAGCCGAATGCTCACTTGTTCTCCTTTTTAGATCATCACTCTTTTATACTTTATCCAATGGTATATTATTAATTAATCCATGGTCTGTCTGAATACTGGATTCTGATTGGTTGGCAGGTACACTGTAAAAAGTGATAAGTTGATTTAACTTAAAAAAAATTTGAGGAAACCCGTTGCCTTAAAATGATTAAGTAAATAATCTTTTTTTTTTTTTTTTTTAAGTTAAGTGAACTTGACGATTCAATTAACTTATTTTTTTAATTATCATTTACTTAAAAATTTTAAGGCAACGGGTTTCCTCAATTTTTTTAAGTTAAGTCAACTTATCACTTTTTACAGTGATGCAGTAAAACCGTTTTAATGCACAGGTAGTTCCAAGTCAGTTTAATCAATTAATCAATTCATTTTTAAATGAATCGCCTGAGTCATTGATTCAATGACCCATTCATAAGGAAGAATCACTTGCTTCATTTCTGATTGAATCAGCCATTAAATCAGATAAATGAATGAATGAAAGAATCAATCGATCTTGTTCCAACCTACTGTGGCTTTAGTTTCATTTTTAAAGTATTTTTTTTTTCTTTTTTTCCAACATTTCTATATTTCTATCTTCAGTATATTTTGTTTCTAAAACATTAATCTTATAACATTATACTTATACAGTTGTAAACTGTGTATGCGTACGTACATCTTTGAGCCACCTCTACAGCTCAAAGATGGATTTTGATTGGTAACAGTTCTATTATGTCTTATTATTCTAATTGCATTTATTGAATAAATTTAAACATTTAAATGAAAGCATACATTTACAGTAAAAGGGTTACAAAAGTTGCCTTCACAAAGGTTAAAAAATGCCTCTGGAAATCGATTTAAATATCACCCCTAATGGAAAAGTTTCTATCACTGTTTATGGGTTTGGGATTATTTTTTTAGTTTTTATCCTGGATTCACGGCATCCTGCAAAGTGTCCTCCTTTTAGGTGTTATATATGGCCACGCTGATCATAAATATACATTATATTTCATCCAGTTCTGTACATTTTTCAAATCAAAATAGTTCAGTCTCTTTAAAAATGGACAATACCTGATATTTGCATTTTATTATGTATATATTGCTATTAGCAATTTGTCATTGCTCAAGTCTTTTACACAAAATGTCAGAGACAGATAACTACTGCCAAACTTAAAAGGTTGTAGATGCTCATCCATTATCATTAGCATGATTAGACGATAAGGAAGCCTTTAACACCACTCAATGTTTTAATATGTTTTTTTTTTTTTTTTTAATTGCTCTGAAACTGCAAGAATGTTTGTATTCAACAGATCATGTAAGTTGTTTGTCTTTTTTTTCCCAGCAACACAAGCTCTCTCAGTACTGAATGTTGATATGCGTGTGACGGACAACAAGAAAGCGCACAACACCAGCAAGTACAAGAACACCTGCCTCATTGTGCGCAGGAATAAAGAGTTCATCATCAACATCAGGTATAGCCGACCCTTCAATAACCAGCAGGACAACGTCCAGATCGAGTTCATGATTGGTGAGCAGATCTTTCAAAACAACTAATTTACATTTACATTACATTTAATCAATTTTGAGCAGACGCTTTTATCCAAATTGACTTACAAATGATAACAATCAAAACAATCAAACCAACAAAAGAGCAACAATATTTAAATGCTGTGACTGTAGAAGTCCTGGGTAGTCTAACGCAGTACATGTAATTTTCTTTTTTAAGAATTTTATGATAAATAAAAAGAAAACGTAGATAAAATTGAAATTTTTTATAATAGATAAAAAGAAAACAAGGGTAACATTTTGTTTTAGGGTCTCTTAACTAGTTGCTTATTAGCATGCATATTACTAGAATATAAGCCATTTATTAGTAGTAATTAAGCACATTTAATGCCTTATTCTACATGACCTTATTCTACATCCCTAATTCTACCCAATACCTAAACTTAACAACTACCGCACTAACTATTAATAAGCAGCAAATTAGTAATGTATTGAGGGAAAAGTCGTATTTAATAGTGAATAAGTGTTCGCTATTCTAAAGTGTTACCAAAGAAGAAAAGTAGACAGAAAATAAATAATATAGACTACTAGAGTGTGCAGAAGTTGGAGGGTCAAGTGTTTTTTGGGGTGACAGTCTTAAACCACTTCATCATTTATTTCTGTAACATTAGGCAGTTTTGATTTATCCTGTGTAATGATCGCATTATTTTACGTATGCATCTGCTTACACACGTGATTGCTTATTTCTACTTCTTCTTTGCTGTGTTTCGATCCAGACAATAAGTACCTGAGACTCGAACCCGTGACCTTCGGGTTACAAGTCCGACTCTCTATCCATTAGGCCACGACTGCCCTTAAAAGAGCCCCGAAGCAGGCTCGTCTGGGATGAACGAAGGTCTGATGGGTTTGGAATGACATGAGGAAGTAATTAATGACAGAATTTTCATTTTTGGGTGAACTATCCCTTTAATGGAAAAGTTAATTTCTGACCCCGTTTTGAACCCCAGTGACTTTTATTGTATGAGCAAGACTTTTCTTCAGCTGCTTCAGACATACAAAATATCATCTTTTGTGTTTGACATTGGAAAGAAAGTCGTACGAGTTTGGAATGAGAAAACGATGACAGAATGTTCATTTAATAGGCATACATCTGTCCTCACAGGCAGTTCACCTGATGAAAACAAGGGTACCTACATCACTGTGTCCATTGGAAGAGAGAAACGTGACAGGCGCTGGAAGAGTCGCATGATTGGCATGCAAGGCAATGATGTGGCAGTGGGCATAACACCTGACGCCAACTGCATCATTGGCCGCTTCCGCACCTTTGTAACAGTGATAACTGATATGGGAAAACAGCGCACTCCAAGTAACCCCAAAACTGATTTCTATGTGTTGTTCAATCCTTGGGACCCCGGTGAGTACAAGTATAACACTTTGTATTACGTACAAACATCGCAACAAACCTTATGATTTTCATAGATCATAATGCATGTATCTCATATACTGTATGTTGCCACATAGCGGATCCAGTGTATGTGTCCAGAGATAACGATAGACAGGAGTATGTGATGAATGATGTGGGGATCATCTACAATGGAGAATTCAACAACGTAACCTCCCGTTCATGGAACTACGGCCAGGTTGGCAGTTTTCTGGAGATGTTTCTTCACGAAGAAAACATATGTTCTAACCTGATACCTTAATTAACATTTTATATGGTTTCCTGTAGTTTGAACAAGGGGTTCTGGATGCCTGTCTTTTGGTTCTGGATGCTGGGAAAGTTCCTCTGATGTACCGTGGAAATGCCATTGAATTAGTTCGGCAGGGATCAGCCCTGGTAAGATTTCATATTTTGTTGTATGAATATCTAAACATGCAACATGTCAAAAGAAAGAATTGAGCCTCTGTTTTTATACAAAAACAAAACAAATACATGCTTCATGCATTCTTTTTTTTTTAATCAACACTTGAACGTGGGCAAGTTTCAAAGAAATAGCAACATTTTTTTTTTTACAAAAAGCTGAGAAAATTGCATTTTTGTCAAACACGTCATCCACATCAGATTCAGATCGATGAGCAAAACTTGAGTAAAAGTACAGATACCTTATTTTACTCTTTAAGATGTGAGATCTATGAATCGCGAATGCTCTTGAACTTGCACGCAACTGAATGGTTTCAGCTCTCTGCCTTGTAAACGACTCCTAATTAATGTCATTAACATATAAAATATCACCAATCATCATAATTTAGAACAGCGAGCTGCAAGAACAGCTTACGTTTTCAAAAACCTGCAGTACTCCGACAAGAAAAAGTGCGTACGTCTGCTCAGACGGTGAGCGTGATTTCACCAAGTACAACATGTTCCTGGATCAACATCTTTGTTGATCCTGGAACGTCATTCCAATCAACCAATCAGAATTGAGGGATAACTTTTCAGGAAATATAAGTTTTAGGCTTATGATCAGGGTTAGGTGCTTTGACACCCTTGTTAATCAGCTATCATTTCTCACTGATTTTAGGAATAAATTATGGGTAGGATTAGGTTTAGGGGTAGGGATTGGGTTAAGTCTATATTTTTGGACAATAATGTTGATCCAGGATCAACAAAAGATGTTGATCCAGGAACATGTCTTACTTGGCAAAATCACGGCGACCCTGCTCAGATCCTGACGTGACGCTAAGCATTTTTCCATGTCAAAGAGTGTTTTTACAAATATGAGTGCTGGCGTGGATTTAAGCGTATGCACACACTACGATCAAATCTGAGCATCCACATGCTTTATAAATGAGGCCCCTGGTGCCGTGTAAAATGTAACACATAATTGCATTACTCATTCCAAATGTATTGGAGTAAAGAGTATGTATACTTAAATACTTATAAATGTTGCTAATATCTTTGATGCTCAGTAAAACTACAAAGTACCCAAAAAGATATGCAAGTACAGTAGCTAATTACATATGCTATAATACTTCACACCACTGATCGCTTCCATCAACACCAAAGCTTGTCCAGTCATAAACCATTCCAGGGTCAACATTTCATTCTAGCGTTAGGCAAGTTTGATTAATGCAAGAGCTGTTTAATGTTTGATCACGTTATTTTACATATGCATATGCTATTGCTTGTTTCTGCTGCTTCTTCACCATATTTTAATCCAGACATTCAGTACATTAAGTAATCAGAAAATGTGTAATAGCACCACCTACTGTGTAACAGTGAGAACACAGAAAGCTGGAAAATTCCATCAGTGGTGGGGAAAGAGCAGCTGGAGGTTTGATGTAAATGTCGAAACTACTCTTTTATATAAAATTGAAAAAAAAAAAAAAAAAAGCATGGCAATCACCAACTATCAAGTTGAGTTGCATTTTTGCTGGAATTATAAAAAATAATGCATACACTATAACTAATAAGTTTATAGACCAATTGTACAATTTTCTCTTTGGTTTCCTCCTACAATATATATATATATATATATATTTTTTTTTTTTTACTTTCTGACGTAATTCCAGCTGGTCTTAAATAAATTCACATAGCATATATATGTAGGCTTTTTGGTGGTATATTTTCAGATAAACGCCCAAAACGACAATGGTGTCCTGGTTGGAAAGTGGAGTGGTGATTACTCCATTGGCACGGCACCCACTGCCTGGACAGGAAGTCCTGAAATCCTGCTCAAATATGCCAGAGACGGCTGTGTGCCTGTGTGCTTTGCTCAGTGCTGGGTGTTTGCCGGTGTGCTGAACACTTGTGAGTTAGCAACGGCACATTCATTATTGGTTCTGAAATTGAGGTTATTAAAAGGATATTGAAATTCAGGTTGCTAAAAGGACTTTGGCATAACCATTGCACTGTAATGATCCCACTCAGTTTTGCGTTGTCTCGGGATCCCCACACGAGTCGTCACCAATTACGTCTCTGCTCACGACAACACGGGCAACCTGAAGACAGACATTATAGTGGACGTAGATGGGAGAATGAGCAGAAGAGAAACGAGAGATTCAATCTGGTGAGATACACAAAGCATACACAGTCTGAAAGCTGATGATGGTTAAATGTTGTATAGTGACAATAACACTGTGTTTCACAGGAACTACCACAGCTGGAATGAGGTGTACATGAGGAGACCTGATCTGCCTGAAAAATACTCTGGCTGGCAGGTGGTCGACAGCACCCCTCAGGAGACCAGTGAAGGTATTATCCTCCACATCTTCTATTTACACTGGCCTTCCTCTAAAGTTAACTGGTAAGGTTAGGAGACACTATCTATGAATTATGGAAGCCATTTCCACCACTGAATTTAAAAAACAAGGTAATTGTGACTCTTTATTCTGACTTTCTTCTCAGAAATGTGAGATATAAACTCGCAACTGCAAATTACAATCAGAATTGTAGGATTTAAACTGGCAATTCTTCTGACTTTTCTCAAAATTTTCTCTGACTTTTTTTAGTGCAATTGTGAGTTCTTCTCTCTTTACTTCTTTTCTCAGAGCTTTTCTTACAGAAACTCACAATTGCGAGAAAAAAGTCAGAATTGTGAGTTATCCCCCAAATTGCGGGATATAGACTTTTCTTTCAGTTGTGAGTTTATATCTCACAATTCTGACTCTCTCAGTGAGTTATAAAGTCCGATGAGGGAAAACGTTTTTATATCTAAAAGAGTGTACCTCGCAATTGCGTGTTGTAAATTCAGAATCGGGAGATATAACCTTGCAATTTCGCATTATAGTCAGAATTGTGGGAAATAAACAAGCAATTCTCACTTTTTTCTTGCAATTGCGAGTTTATATCTCACAATTCTGATACAATTCTTTCTCGCAATTCGGATTTTTTTTCTCACAATTGGGATACTGACTTTTTTCTTGCAATTCTGGCTTCTTTTCTCAGAGCTGTGAGAAATAAACTCACAATTGTGAGCTATAAACTTATAAAGGTTTTCATTTTTTATTCATCATTTTAATACATTTTTGTTGCAAGAAAATAAATGCAAAAAAAAACACAAAAAAAAACATGGTTTTAAAATGAATTTAGGTGTGTCACAAATTGGGGTAACGGGGATGAAAAAAGAAAAGAAAAAAAGTGACCAAACAGCAAATATTTATATTTGGCCAAACAATATTTTTCAGACTTAACTAATACTTTAAAAATGAGGAAAAATCTGTCTTTCAAGCCCTGTTTTGTACCCTGTTCATGGAAAGCACCAAAAGCTTGAAATAGTATGCTAGACTTTTAAAGGCCTACATTTAGACCCTCCATCTGCTTGGAGATTTGAGGGATGTCTGAGGTTTGGGGTTTTGGCATCTGCTCTGACCTTATGCATTTGAAACACAGTGTAACCTATAAATGTGGATCTTTTATAATATTGTACTGGTGGTACAATTGTTCAGTACCTTGACATTATAAGATGGTAGTTCTATTCCATTTGCATAAATGAAACGCTTTAAAAATGATTTCCCTCTCTCTTTCAGGACTTTATCGATGTGGCCCAACGTCTGTCAATGCTGTTAAAGATGGAGAGCTCAGCTATCCATTTGATGCAAGGTTTGTCTTTGCGGAGGTAAGAAACTTGTCAATTTTCTTTGATGTTTACTTACCACTTCTTTAGTTTACAAGATCTTAAAATATCAGCAGCAAAATGCATTTAAAAAATGGGAAAACTCTTTCTTCTGTCTCCAGCTGAACAGTGATGTGGTTTACCATCAGTCTGATAAGTACGGAAACACAAATATCAGCTATGTGGACACCACGCATGTTGGAAAGCTCATTGTCACCAAAAGCGTAAACAGTAACAACTATGAGGACATCACTTCTACCTATAAATACCCAGAAGGTAAGCTTCATTTGGTCCAAAAACACCTGGGCATGGGTGATCACACATTCCCTATCCCCTTCCCTGCCATCCTTCAACCTTCATCCTGACTCCAGGTAGTGACAAGGATAGGCAGGCCATGCAGATGGCAGTGCGCCGTGGCGTTCCTTCCAGGGATTACACGCATCTCGATGAAACAGGTGTGGAGATCGAGCTCCAGGTCGGCAACATCAAAATGGGTGAAAACTTCCAGCTGACATTATACATTAAGAACCAGGACAGCCAAATGTGCACCCTCAGTTTCACCATCACTGGCTGTGTGGCATACTACACAGGCGTCACCAGCTCAACCTTTATGCTTGACAACAAAACTGCAACATTGGATGCCTGGCAAAGTGAGTCTGACTTTACAAGTTTTTTGTAAGTTTAGGGCACATGCATTTAAGATCACTTAGCTTAATTTCTGAAAATCATTTTACAGCCACGGAAGTGATGATCGATGTCAAAGCTTCAGAGTACATGCCCTACCTGGTGGAACAGTCCAACTTGCTCTTTTTGGTGTTTGGACGCGTTCAGGAAACTAGCGCGGGCGTTATGGCAATGAAAGTTGTCGCCCTCCGTCCTCCTGAACTCACAATTACGGTATACATCCTCCTTTGCGAGTCACAGAGGAACATGTGTGATGCATTTGATCTTTAATGTTGGTTAACAGTCATTATAAACAATCCACAGGTGACTGGAACACCCCAGGTCGGCAAGGATTTCATGGTCACCGTGTCGTTCCAAAATCCCTTTAACTTCATCCTGAAAAACGTTCAGCTGCGCCTAGAAAGCCCTGGTCTGATTTCAACCAAAGTGAAAACATACGAGTAAGATGGAATAACCTCTCTGTCATATTTATTTTCAGTTCCTCAGATTTTCATTGTCAGCAAGTGAATAGATGACTAAACACACAATAAAACACTCAACAGAATAAGACTACAACACTGTAAAAAAAAATCTTGTTGAGAAAATGTAAAAGTTTAAGGCAACCAGCTTCAGCAGATCTTGTTGTTTTCAGTTTGTACAAAAACATTGAGAAACTCAAAAAACTTTTAAGTTTTCTCAACTTTAGGTGAACGGTGAAACGGTGACACTGTTCGCCGAGTCATTTCAAAGAAATAGAGCACATTCTTGGAGATTTTTGTGTTACAGAGCACTGACATATGATTTGATAATACGTTTGGTAACTTTTTTTTTTTCTTAGCAGATGTGGTGATATTCTACAAACATTGTTTTATTATTTTTATATATTGTTTTGTTGCCAGCATAGTGTGTAAATCAAGGGTCATATTCACAAAACATCTTAAGGCTAAAAGTATCTCCTAAATTGCAGATTTAGGAGAAACTCTTAAAAATAATGAGTGCGTCTAAGCCCCAACTTCAGGACTCGTACATTTTTGTTCTAAGAGTATTTTACAAAGCGTTTTAGCACTAAAATCAGCTCCTAAATCTGTGATAAGTTAGGGGTAGTGAAGAGGACTCCTAAGTCACTAAACCCAAATCACAAACAATCCTAAAATGGCTGTTGTTGGCAATCTGACTCAGAACGTAAAGATTTTCATAAACATTTCATGATAATTTCCCTTTATTTATTATGTCCTTATTTCATGTACAAGTTGGGCAAGAGTTAACAGCTGTTCATGAGTCCATTTTGGTTTTCTTTTATGTTTGCACGTCTTACTATTCTTTATATATGACATTAGCCTACATTTTTAAAAAAACGTCTTTTTTGAAGTATGGCAACATTTTTATTTTAAATTCTTTACTTGAATAGCGTAGCAACATTTTTTTTTTTAAATTTATGTTTTATCTTTTTTGAATATGGTAACATTTTTATTTTCCTCTTAGCTTAAGATTTCTACTCATTCCTTGATAAAAGTTGGTCTCAGCAGCTTTGTGAAAAGGTTTTAAGAGGAAAATCTTACTTAAGAACTTTTACTGCTCTTAGTGGTAAGAAAAATGTTTTGTGCTTATGGCCCATGATCAGTTTGCTTTTAACTGTTAGTTTTGAAGTGAAGTACTGACATACAGTATTTTTGATGCATATACAACTATATTCATTTCCATTTGCAGTCAGATCGCACCTGGGGGCACACTGCAATATAAAGACACGATCACCCCTGAGTCTGCTGGGACGAAGGTGCTGATAGCGTGTCTGGACTGCGTTGCAGTGAGGCAGGTCACCAGTGAGCTGGAAATCTTTGTGCAGTAATGGATAACGGAGTTCCACGAGGGAACCAGAGAGAAAAGAGAGAAAAAGGGTTTCCATTACCATTTTGCTGAATTGCTTTGCTTTCTTCACAAATATTATTGAAATACAAGCTAGTGTTAATTTTTTTTTTCTTTACACCCACGCCTTCCAACACTGAGTTGTTAAAAACACAGAGTGTTTTCAACATTTTTACCAAAAAGTTTTCATTTGTAAACTCATTTAACTCTACAAAATACACACAATCAAACATTAAGTGCCGATACAGCATGCACAGTCACTCTCAACCTGTCTGGGATACATTCTGATTAGCAAAGTGCGGATGCAAGAAATCATGCAGTTATCAGGATAAGTTGTAAATTGGGACTGGGAGGAAGAGTGGAAAAAGCAGGAGAATGTTGGCAGGTATGCACTTGAAGGATAATGTTTTTGTGGGTGTGCAAAATGTTCAATGCTCACAGAAAAATATGACCTACATAAACCAGAAACAGCAATGTGAGAAGTGCATGTTGTGTACTCATACACACAGAAGTCTGAATGTATGACAAACTTAAATCTATGAAATAACAAAGGTCTATTAAAATTTAAGAAGTGAATGTAAAAGATTTTCTGAAATTACACATAAATCTAAATGACATGACTGTTGTTTTGGTTGGGTGCCTTAATTAAAATGTATTAAACATGTATTAATTAACTGTATTAATCGGAGTGTATTAATCAGAATATGTTGCATATTTTATCTGCTAAAATGCCACTGACCGTGTTTTACTAATATAAACTAACAATAAAACTTCAGAATGAAAGCAATTTTGATTATTTTATTTGTTATACTGCAAATCCTCATTAAGATATCAACACCACCTGCAAAAACAAATCTACTAATCTTGCTCATGAAATGCCATTCGCAACCCATTTTACTTCTATGCATTTTTCAGTGTAATGAAATATTCAATGTTAAAAACTAGAGCGGGACTTTATATACTAATTAACAGTTTTTCATGCATTCCTTATGAATCGAACCCCTGATCATGGAGTTGCTAGCACTCACGCACGTGAACGACCACCGGTTTGCCTCCGATTACGTGCATTTATCGGCGAATGAAAAATCGGGGATAAAATCGTGAAAATTCGTGAAAAAAAACCCGGCAAGAAATCCTGAAGTTGGTTGGAGGGATGGGGTTGATGAGACGATTTAATATCATCCGAGAAGATTTAATAATGTTCGTTTTAAAGACAATCATGCGCTTTCCAATATTTTGCCTATAACACTGGGCCTGTTTTCGGGAAAGGCCGAAGGATTTTGGCAGCGAAACGATTGAAAACGCAGCTACTCACCGACCCCATGTAAAAGTGGGCAGTCCTTTAAACATTTGATTGCTTAAATAACTAGTCCACATAATGTCAGTCGAAATGGAAAGTTGTTTTTGAAGTTATCTCATAAAATATTATGAAGACGAGCAATTTTCATTTCAGGAATAGCATGCAACAAGTCCAAAAACAGCTAACTGTCCATCTTCCCTGCTAAAAAACAAACAAACAATAGAAATAGCCCAATAGAAACCATCACAGAAATTCCAATGGTTTCCATTAAAATACCATTATAAACCATTAGCTTTTTCCAGTAAAACCATTACAAAATTCCTTTTTGTAGTGTGTTTTGGGCATTTTTCCAATAGGATTTAACATCCCACCAATAGAATCCATCACATACCAGTACACACCATTATAGTTTCCATTAAAACCAATACAATTCCCATAATAACCATTGAAACCATTACATTTTCTATTGTGTTTTGGGCAGGGTTCTATTGTTTTTTTCAGCAGGGTTAATGTAGCCTGACTTTAATCTGCATCAATGAGCTTCGTTTCATCATACTAATAAAGCACAGAATCATTTCATTGCACTTCATTCTTGTCATTCGAATGCAGACAGAATCTGCTTCGCCTATTTTCACAAAAGAAAGGAAAACTCTGCTGACGCAATTGGTGCCTTACCTCATTCACACTCCACTCCCTCCATATTAATGAAACATGGTTTAGACAGCCTCCACTGCATCAGTGCTGCTGGAATACCCCCTTCTCTCTCCCCTGCTTTCCCTAAGCCCTCCCCGCGCCCACCTGAATGAGTCACCACGGAAAACCTCTCAAGCTATACGGAGTAATTGGGTAACACTGGGACAAACACATTAAACAGGGATTCCCTATGCTGTCGAAATGACAGTTCGTTTAACTCTGTTCACTCAGGATTTTTAGATATTCCGCCAAGACTGGCTGTGTAATATTATTTGTATCAGCCAAAAAATATTTGCTTTTCTAATCAAAGAGATCACATAACCTAGATATATTATACTTTTTGTTGCACACCTCCGCCACTAGATGGAGACAAAACATGAATAAAAACCTGCTATTGTTTGGACTCCTATGGCATTCTCTATAAATTAAATCCATGATATTGCATCCTTCCCTGCATTGCAACACACAATGCAGGCTTTTTTTTTTTTTTTCGGTTATGCAACTGCTCATTGTTCTCGAAAGGTTAAACGCACGAATTTGCACTAATTATAATGCTCATCTATTGACATACATTTACATGACATATACATTCAGTTTGAAGATTTACGTGATGACAAATATAGCCCGCCATTCATTTAACTAATATCAAATAGTAAAAGTAATCCATACTGTCAATGACCAAAAAAATCGATTATATTGTGAAGAGCCCTCAGGGCATCCGTCTCTTGGGTTCTGTATAGTCTGGACTCTAAATGAACTGTCAGGGGACCTAATTACTCAGCAGCGAGGAGCACACGGTTTCTACTCACTGGTCGGATTCTCCTTCAGCTATAAATGCCCTAGGTAACTTTTTAGTATTCTTCTCCTGAAGTCAGAGTCTCTGGGAAAAAAAAATGGTGTGCATCAATACTCAGTACTCATTGGTTGACTACAAATTCTGCTGACGTCAGCACGGTAAGAACTTTTTCAGTGATACAGACATCACCTTTCTCTCAGTTGTAACGTAACTCATCTCAGCCCATGTACAATTATTCTTAATAGGGTGTATTTCACAATTTTCAGTAACAGATTACAACTTCTAATTTATTAGTATTACTCGGTATGTAAAAATATGGCATCATTGACACTTGTGTGTAAAGTGGTTTTAATATAGTGTCAGTCTATCAGGTGTTAAAAGTTCTTCATGGGCCATTCGCGATTCACAAAAAAATTGATTTTGCCAGTAATCATTAAAATTGCACAGTCTGCTTCTTTTACCTCAATTCAGCTCGGTCAGACCTTGATAACCTTGCTAGAGTATTTAAGTCATAAACAAATCATCAATAACGATTAGCTCTGCATTAATAAGACTCAAAATAAAATGTGGGCACTTCATTAATCAAACTGTGTTATAGCGCCCAAGTCTGCAAGGTGCAGGGTCACATTTCCATAAATGAGGCTATCCTACCATACATCACGGTCATCATGTCATTAAGAGGGAGTATGGCCTATAACCAACCTCAGGCAACCTTAACTGCCAACCTCATCATGCACCCTCAGTCTAGCAAAATTCGTGCATGTTTCAGTCTCGGCACCCTGGAGCAATGAAATCTGCACGTGTATCCATATATGGGTCACGAGTCCACGTGTAAGCTTCATTGCGGGAGGGTGGATAGGTGAGACCACCGGAGAGCAGATATACGGACATCTCCGCAATCCCTGAAATGCCAGTACAGTGCGAGAGGGGGGAGAAGGGGCCAGCCCGGTCTAGCAAATGAGAAAATAGAGAAGTGGGGAGTCCGACGGTGAATTTTACGTCAAGCTTGAGATGTGGGCGTGAAGAAGGGAGAGAAAAAACACGAGGCATTACCGCCTTCTCTTAACGGGGTGCACCATTTCACTTCACTGCGCCGCGCCGACAACGGGAAAAATCACAAAGAGTTTCTCAATAGCTGCGTGAACTAAACAGCGATGTTCAACGCTCAGTTTTGGCAATCTTTTCCCCTCACAACTATCTAAAATCGGCATATACTCCAATGGTTTTACTGGACGTATGATGGGATTAACTTTGTCTGGAAGATATATTTCATTGTTTCTTGCTGTTCAAATAGGTAAGTCGATTAGGCTATTTCTGTTGTATATTTTGGGATGGGCTGACTTTTCCTTTTTTAATCTTGTTTTTCTTTTATATAGATACTTAGCCTATAGGTTAACACCTTATAATTCATAGTCAAGGCTATATTGAAGCCCATAAATGTATAGATTTATTCATATATGCCATTTTGTTATGTGAGTGTGTGTTGGATATTTTAATTGCAATGCTACTGTCCCGACTGCGATTTAAAGGTTTACAACTGACTGAGATCTGGGTCTTGACTAAGAAAATAGCCTACTTAATAATAGTGTTTTAAATGTATAACAATGGGATAATAATGGATTGCATCTCCATTAAATGTTGGAGAGCGTTCCGAAAAATAAAGCCCGGTAGGATCTTATTGGAGCAAGTTGGTGAAAGTGTGGGACCGCCCGATCCTCTCCATAATAATTTATTCAAACAAATATTGAAAAAACGAAACAGGAAATACGCATTAAAATGATCGAATTAACAGATTTTGCTTGCAAATAGTAGGTTCTATACATGCATCATCAGTTTTATATGATCCCATGTGTCCCTTTACAAATAACGCAATGACCACAAAATATAATTTACTTATAATTTAGCGAAAAATAATTGGTAGCAAATGAGAATATAGCTACAGAAGATGCCAGGTCTTGTTCGTGTAATATTGTACGTTTTTAAATGGCTTTCTTGTTAGGGCTCTGCAATGAAAATTGCATGTTGTGCATTAGGATGAAATCAGTAGCTATGAATCGTGGTTGTTAGTGAAAAAGCTGGTGCGGTTACCGAACTGAACTACATTAATTTGCCATAAACCCCCTCCTGACTTCATTGAACAGATTATGCGGAGCCAGGTTGACACCGGTACCGCTGACAGGGTCTAGTAAAGTGGTCGTGACCACTAGTACAGTAGGATAGGTGAGTCTATATTAGATGCTCAGTTGTTTCTAAATATAGATCATCGTGCCTACAACGAAAAACGATTTTAAAAATTCACCGTTTATTCGCAGCGTTGTCTTTTGTGACTGTTTATTCCAGTAAAGAAAATTAAGACAGGGAGGACTGAACTGTATTTTCAATATGAAAGCATACATCCCATTAATACATGGCTTTCCAAGGCAAGCTGTATGAGCATCTTTGTATTTCGCATCCTCGTATCCGCCATGTTGAGGTCTGAATATTTCAATAATTTTAATAAAAATTCACGAAACATGTTATAGAGAGTAGCTATAATATGCCTACAAGGCATCGCATTTCCGCATTTATTTTTACTTAGTATGATCTGTTGGAGGAATATGCTTGTAATGTTTATCATAGGCGATTCGTGTAGACGAAAAGGGCGATCTGTCCGTGATATCACAATTATAGCGAGATAATTCGTTATGTAAGCCGTCAACGGTGCGGCATTACTCAGTAATACTATGTGTCAAGAATATTTACAGTAATTTAATCATTTTAAGTAGGCTATGCTTTATCGCTTCAGTATTTTGTGTCATTGCTGGATGTGTTCATTTAGTTATTTATTCTGTGGGCGATAAAGAATGCACGAAACGACTATACAGCAAAAACGACTTTTTACGATTTACGATAAAATAGATAGGCATGATTGTATCTGTATTTTCTTTTTCGTTTTTTATTTAGCGTATAATGCGTGTAGAATAGAATAGTTGAATGTACAGCATATAACGGATATAAAATATTGTAGGATCCTATAACATGTATGGGGACAAATATACAACGTATAATTTAGCCATGTAATAACATAGGGAGATACAGGCATAGGGACACTGGCTAGAGTAGGCTATATAACGCACACACAGTGTATCGATGCAAGGTATGAATATTGCATATGATATGCAAAGCGTCTGATATAATGTAAGGATACAGTTCTGAAATATATAGGGTGTGTGTGGTGTGTAACAGGGTGTTTGCATCTTGCCCATATTCCTACAGCGGTTAATGGGCCTGATTTGAACAGTGAAACAACTTAATCAATTCAAGAGATCTCGCTGTTTAACGAACCTGAGAAGAAGCCACTGGCGTTGAAGGTTCGTTAAGCAAAGGGATCTGGTCAATTGATCATGTTGTGACCTCCCAGTACTTCACCGAGTCCCAAATGAAGAGGGAAGGAAAACAATGTGTGTCCAAATATTCTCACGTTCCCTAATAGATCTGTCATCAAAAAAGATACTCTTTTCTAGATGTGTAAAAAAGGGGAGGGGGAATACAAATCACTCAGAATGAAAATCTCACCTCACACAAGCCCACATACCCCCACCCTCATGTAAACCATTACATCATCGTTTGTCCACGCGCCACCCTCATGCTCAACACACACATTATTCTAAGCAACACACACACACACACACATTAGTGTGTCTTAAAATCGCTTCGACTTTATTTATTTATAACCAAAATGATTAAATAAGATGAGCGAAGAACAGAAAATATAAACGCTAATAGTATATATTCAAAGAACACATACGTAGGCTGTATTGCAACGAGTCCTTCTAGAAAACTTGAACTCTATTCCGGAAGATTCCAATAATAAAGTTGTTTTAAAACCTTAAAAAGTTGATTTATGCTCATTTCTCGTTTTCCAGCCTATCTGCTGCAGGCGGTTCGAGCGACTGGGACATGTGAAACAGTGTTCAAAGGTTTCTCCACCTGCCTGCTTCATCTGGGAGAGAGCATGGCCAACTATCCACAGGAACTGGACGAGAAGGAAAACCTTCAGACCATCTGCACGTAAGGGAAACATGCATACACACAACAGATGAAATATACGTGTGTGAGAGTAGGGAGGGAGAGAAACGGCGAGAGGAGCCAGATGGCAGAAGGGGCCCCTTGTTTAATTCGACAGCTCCATGAGCAGAAATAGAGCCGTGCAGGCAGTATACGCACTATTCACATTTCCCCAGTTAATTACAATTAGATGAACCATCTCTACACGCCAAGGCCAAAGGTCAACATCTATAATCGGATCGGGAGGTAATGCACGATTATTGTAAGCGATCCGCCCTGTAAAATAACCGGATCTTTTACAGCCGTGACTGAGCGAATCAAAACGGAACAGTGTCTTATTACAGGGACTGAAATTATACTTCCCTTTCCTTCAAATTTTTTTTCGATATTAAATCTGCCTGTCGTTTTTTTTTTTAATTATTTATATAGCCTACACTCTGCTCCGTTTTTAGAGCATTCAGTTGTATTTTTTTATTTTTTACAAAAATTAGATGCATATAAAAGGGGATTTGCACTAAGTGTCCGGCCAGGGCAAAGCAGCTGATACTGCATTTATTTTCCATATACTTTATTCCATATAGGCTACTATACAATTCATCCATATGTTTTTTTTTTTGCTTAAGTAAATGCATGTTCTTTTTTCGCAATTGTAGTGTATTCTAATTTATTTGGACCGCGGCTACTTGTGACCATGCGCGCGTTCATTTGTAGATGCAGAGTTTAGAATGTGGGTGTGTGTTCCTGAAATAAATTAATAAATGATAGGCTTGAGAGTGGGATAGAGGAAGGGGGTGGTGCGCAGGATGGGAGTTGTAAGAGAGCGGGAGAGAAGGGGAGGGCACTAGAAGTCACGTGATGCGGAGACTTTTCCCTTTGGAGCTGCATTACAACTCGGGTTGCCCTGTCTTCTCCCTCACGTGGCTGCACGAGGACTCATGCATGCTATAAAATGGATAGAGTTTCGAATAATGTCATAATTATGCGGATTGTATTGCCTATGTATATATATTTTTTTGCATTAATGCTAGCTATATTTTGTTATTAACCTTCAAATGAACTGAATAATTCAAACTGAGATGAATATGATAGGCTATAATGTACAAAACTGATGTGGATTTTCTAAACAAAATACGATACTTAATATTATTTACTTAATGTTATTTTATTAGTGTTTAAAATGCAAATAAAAACGGAGGTTTAATGCAGTCAAATAGGTTGACATAAACGCATAAACCGAAACTGTGGCGTTTTTTTTTAATTGAAAGCAAAACAAATCTCAAAACTGCTTTCCACATATAGAATATTTTCAAAAAATAAAATAAAATCTGTTTTCAGAAATGTGAGTTTCAATTTCCACAGAATTAGGACAATAGCCTACTTTACAAAATAAAGACTATAAAACTAAACAAAATGAAAATGTATAATAATAAGAAAACAATAATGCAATATGTTCGACTTGAATATGTTAATGCAAAGTGAAGCGTGACTCAAATCAGAGATGAGTAATGAGTTCTTGCTTTGTGTTTGAAATATTTGATTTGCAGTTACTGGGATGATTTCCATTCATGTGCGACCACTGCTCTGGCAGACTGTCAGGAGGGAGCCACAGATCTATGGGAGAAGCTGAAAAAAGAGTCCAGAAACCTGGACTTTCGCGGCAGCTTGTTTGAACTGTGTGCGGGCGGGAACGGCGCGAGCCGATCATCGGTTCCGTTCGGCGTAACGCTGATCCTAACTGCACTGTCTGCGCTCGTGACGTGGATGCAGTTTTAACCCACGGGAAGAGAAGACGAAGAAAAAAATCAAAGAAGAGAAAAAAAAAAGAAAGAAAAGAGAGAGAGGAAAAGACCAGACAAACCATCAACACAAGAATAAAAAAGAATTAATAAGTAATGACGATCAAAATTCATCCTCACCCAAATGGATTTATATACCTATTTCATCTGGAGAAAAAGACGTTTTTTTGCAAGAGACAATGGCAAGAAGAAGTCTTCTGGGAATGCTCAAGCACATTTGCCTGACTCTGGGTCGATTTCATGAAATATTTATCAGATATTGAGTTGAAATGACGGCCTGAATTTCTGAAAGGTCCTGGTTAGAAGCGTAGTATTTTATAACATTACCGTCTGTTATGAATGAATAATTACTGTAGGCTTTTCACATTCTAAACGGCCATCATGCATTATAGAAAGATAGGAAATATTCTCCCATCCATTTGTTTTTTATATGCTCTTTGTCAATATTTTGTTTTTCATTTATCAAATTTATTTTAGTCAAGCCAAGTATATGGATGATGTGTGAGGGGGTTAGAAGGTTTGCTGACCCATCCAGAAAATTATAAGAAAGTCTCTAATAATAACGATGCTAATATAAATAATGCTCATTATGATAATAACAATTATAATAAATAAACCTCAGGAATGATTAAAGGCATCTATTTAGTGGCATACAAGAGAGCAGAGAAAGAATATATATATATATATATATACATATATATAAAATACTTTATTAAGGAACAAAGAAGTGTCAAATGTAGCCATGAAGAGGCTGTGAGATAGTTGACTGTTGCCATTTTTTTTCTCCCAAAATGCTATTCTGTTCCATTCAAAGAAGAATTGTCTCTTTTTATGTAGGACACATAACAGTATAAAGGTAACACTTTACATTACAGTGTCCATGTTGCATATAACAAATGTGTAATTAGGCTACAAGCAAGCAGCTCCAGAAAACAATTAGCCTACACATCAAGTACACGTAGTTCGTTACTATTACGCAGTACTTACACACAGTAATTAATTACACTGCAACGTAAAGCGTGGCCTGTATTTCTCCCGACAGTATCGTAGCACGACAGTATCTGGACCTTGACATTAATAGTTGGATGACGTGAATTTTGCTAGCTTTATTTGATGTTGCCAAGGCATAGACCATGTTTCACTGCCTTCAGAAGATGTGTATTTTGTTTGTTCGTTCGTTTGTTCGTTTCTGGGGATGTTGCATATGAAATACCTGAATATACAAAACCATACAAGTAAATAAGAGATGTATGTCAAATGAAAAGAGAGATACTTTATCCGAAACAGTTTTAAAACAGATTGATTATACAGGTATATAAAATAGACTGCTAAAAAGAAGTATTTAAAAGAATTAAATAAAAAACAGTTACTGTTTGAAAGAGATTTGTGTTGTTTATTTATTGAGGTAGCCTTTGTGGTGGTTGCAATGCATCATCTAAAATATCTTATCTAATGTAGCCTAATGCATACCGGTTATACACAGCCTGAATAAAAGGAGCACTCATTAACGATGGCCAAAAATAGAAATCAAATTTCCAAGGCGTACGTTCAACACACATGCGTTTCTCTTCCAGCTCCCCAAACGGGCGTGAACGAGCACGCAGGCGCGCGCAAAGGCGAGACTCTGTGGAGTGAAGACGTATTGTTTCATTATTAATAAGGTGGCAGAGAGAGTCATTTCATATTGATTCCCCCGCGCTCAGCGCATTTCTGCAGCATATAAGGCGCTTGTCTGAGCGAAAACAACCTCCAGATTGAAAAATGATAGTCAAGGGAAAAGTATTTATTCTGAACACATTTTAAGAAACATTAGTCTATCACCTTTTCAAGAGGCTACAGCCTTTTCCTGTTGTACGTCAAAGACAAATAACACAATAAACAAAAGATAATAAAAAAACAACAACTTTAAATTCATAAAAAAACCCATAATTTTCAAGTAATATTTAGAACTAATTTAAACACAGCAAGTGGTGTAGCCAAGTACAAAGTTTGCAAGAAAAAATAAATACATAAAAAAATTGAAGAAATATCCTGATGTTTTAAGTCATGAATATCAAGACGATTATTAAGCGTATGAAAGCGCCTTACTTTATTTGACGGATATAAACAAAACGGATATATATATATATATATATATATACATATAATATATACATGTATATAATATATATTATATATATTTATATATAAAGTAGCCTAGAACATTTCAAATATAATCCTTTCAATAAATACAAATAAATATTCGTCATTTCTTCAAGATTTTTTTTTTGCATTTTAATTCGAGTAGATTAATAACACCACATTTTGACAAAACATCAAAAACATCTGATTCAGAAACCGAGAACATGCTAATCAAAAGAAGGTCATTTTCTCAATTGCATTTTGAATGCATTCTGCATATTTTGCACACAAAATGGAATCCAAACCAGCATTAAACGTGGAGTTTAACTGGTTTAGAGAATAACTGTTAAAATCTTTAAACATCTTTTGAAATGTACAAAAGGAAGACAATATGTACGTTTTTACATTTAAAAAAAAGAGAGGAAAAAAACCAGAACTGGTATATTTCACAATAGATGCATTAAAGCTACTTTGATACGATAAATAAAATAAGAGCGTTCCTTTTTCGCTTATTTATTAAGTACAGCTCTTCTGAAAATTAATATAAATCTGATTGTGTATCAAAACCAGCTCTATTTGATACATACAAGCTTTGACCAGTGGTAAAATGAGCACTAGTATTCTCCCTGGAGGTGTGAGACGGCATGAATGGGACTGAAGTCCTGGAACGCATTTTTTTTTTATTGCTCCTTTTTGAGTTTGAAAATGAGATTGGATTTCATTCCGTCCCTGGAAGGGGATGACGACTACATTTGTAATCTCATTAAAATGCATGTTATTCTGTTGCTGGCACTGAATATATTATTCTCCACAGATCTTTGTGTAGTGCATAGAGATACATTTTCTTTTCGTAGTTTTTTTTTTTCTCCAGTTCTGCAACACTCATTGGAACATTTCCTAACTACACAAAATGAGGAGGCTATACTGATTTTGACATTTAATCTTTAACAATGAAAGTAGAGGACATACACACTCACACTGAGATGGCTGGCTCCCCTACGGCTGCTCCACAACAGACAATGCATGACCATTTTTCAGGGCTGGCAGGATTGATCAATGTGCCCATGCCAGTGCCAGGCAGACATGGCACTGCTTGTTTAGCTGTGCCTTTTCTCACAGTGCTGCGAGCAGAAAGGCAGGGCATTACAGTCACGCAGAGCATCATGGAAGGTTGGGTTTTTCTCAGTAACACAGTCAGCTGGAGTGATTTGATACACAGAGCAGAGATAAGGATTTTAGCACTGAAAAAAAGTTTGATGCTATGGAAGCCAGTTTCCGCCACTGAACTAAAAAAAAAGGTTATTTCGACTTTTTATCTCACAATTCTGACTTACTCGCAGTTGCGAGTTATAAAGTCAAAATTGCGAGTTTATTATATAATTTTTTTCCTCTTTATATCTCGCAATTCTGAGTTATAAAGTCCAATTTTGAGGGGGGGGGGGGGGGTCGCAGTTCTGACTTTATTTCTCAGAATTGCGACTATGTGTTGCAATTGCGAGTTTATATCACGCAATTCTGTGAAAAAAAGTCAGAATTGTGAGATAAAAAGTCGCAATTACCTTTTTCTTTTTTTTTTTTTTTATTCAGTGGCAGAAACCGGCTTCCATATGATGCTGATCAATTAATTATTAAATCAATTAATCAAATTATCTGGGATGTGTTAACCAAAAGCACAGTTAGCCATGGTCGCAAGTTCCGCTGTTGGTGGTTCCCGAATCCATATTTCCAACTAACATTCTCAAACAACATCGCAAAATTGTGTTTGAACTGGTCTCCCCCTGTGGTTTGTTTCTTAGAATGGCATTTGGACTTGACTAGATCATTCACTTGAGCAAAATAAGCAAGCTAACATGTAGTAGGCTAGGCCTACAATCCTTCTTTCAATCTACGTCTTTGTTCGGTGAAATAAAGCACCGTTTTGAGAGTGCTTGTATCTACTTAGATGGGGAAATCTGAAATCGAACTTAGCCCATTCCGCAATATTGTGTTGCACTTTCTCCCATTCACACGTACAGGTGCATCTCAATAAATTAGAATGTTGTGGAAAAGTTCATTTATTTCAGTAATTCAACTCAAATTGTGAAACTCGTGTATTAAATAAATTCACTGCACACAGACTGAATTAGTTTAAGTCTTTGGTTCTTTTAATTGTGATTATTTTGGCTCACATTTAACAAAAACCCATTCATTATCTCAACAAAGTAGAATACTTCATAAGACCAATAAAAATTTTTTTTAGTGAATTGTTGGCCTTCTGGAAAGTATGTTAATTTACTGTATATGTACTCAATACTTGGTAGGGGTTCCTTTTGCTTTAATTACTGCCTCAATGCGGCGTGGCATGGAGGTGATCAGTTTGTGGCACTGCTGAGGTGGTATGGAAGCCCAGGTTTCTTTGACAGTGGCCTTCAGCTCATCTGCATTTTCTGGTCTCTTGTTTCTCATTTTCCTCTTGACTAGATTCTCTATGGGGTTCAGGTCTGGTGAGTTTGCTGGCCAGTCAAGCACACCAACACCATGGTCATTTAACCAACTTTTGGTGCTTTTGGCAGTGTGGGCAGGTGCCAAATCCTGCTGGAAAATGAAATCAGCATCTTTAAAAAGCTGGTCAGCAGAAGGAAGCATGAAGTGCTCCAAAATTTCTTGGTAAACAGGTGCAGTGACTTTGGTTTTCAAAAAACACAATGGACCAACACCAGCAGATGACATTGCACCCCAAATCATCACGGACGGTGGAAACTTAACACTGGACTTCAAGCAACTTGGGCTATGAGCTTCTCCACCCTTCCTCCAGACTCCAGGACCTTGGTTTCCAAATGAAATACAAAACTTGCTCTCATCTGAAAAGAGGACTTTGGACCACTGGGCAACAGTCCAGTTCTTCTTCTGCTTAGCCCAGGTAAGACGCCTCTGACGTTGTCTGTGGTTCAGGAGTGGCTTAACAAGAGGAACACGACGACTGTAGCCAAATTCCTTGACACGTCTGTGTGTGGTGGCTCTTGATGCCTTGACCCCAGCTTCAGTCCATTCCTTGCGAAGTTCACCCAAATTCTTGAATCGATTTTGCTTGACAATCCTCATAAGGCTGCGGTTCTCTCGGTTGGTTGTGCATCTTTTTCTTCCACACTTTTTCCTTCCACTCAACTTTCTGTTAACATGCTTGGATACAGCACTCTGTGAACAGCCAGCTTCTTTGGCAATGAATGTTTGTGGCTTACCCTCCTTGTGAAGGGTGTCAATGATTGTCTTCTGGACAACTGTCAGATCAGCAGTCTTCCCCATGATTGTGTAGCCTAGTGAACCAAACTGAGAGACCATTTTGAAGGCTCAGGAAACCTTTGCAGGTGTTTTGAGTTGATTAGCTGATTGGCATGTCACCATATTCTAATTTGTTGAGATAGTGAATTAGTGTTTTTTTGTTAAATGTGAGCCAAAATCATCACAATTAAAAGAACCAAAGACTTAAACTACTTCAGTCTGTGTGCAGTGAATTTATTTAATACACGGTTTCACAATTTGAGTTGAATTACTGAAATAAATGAACTTTTCCACGACATTCTAATTTATTGACATGCACCTGTAGGTCTAATATGAATGCATCTTCTTTGTAGCCTATATCTAAAGTCTTTGGTAGTTAGGCCTACTGGGGACCCCGGAGTGACGTAAGGGAAACCACAAAATAGCCTACAACAAATAAGGTGAAGAAAAATTGCGAAGCAGTCTTTATATGCCATTGTTAATTCACTTTATTAATTTGCTCTCGAATCAATTAATTAGCATAAGTTATCACTACACCAACTGTTAATGTCGTAAATAACAGTTAAGTGGTTTGAACGATGCAACAAAGTTCCCATGTTTTCGGGTGGTGACGTTTACACCGTTTTCAACTAAAAACGAAAAAACTTTTTAACATTCATTTAAACGACAATGGCATTTTGTTGACCCGAAAATGGGTTTCAAAGTGCAAGTTTTAGAAAACGATACCATAAATACGAATTTGTGAAAACGATGATGTAATTCCCATGTGTATTACATGATCGCATGGCATTTCTTTACAAAGTGACATCGCCAACTACTGGTGTAGCATTCATAATGTTTAAAGTCTCTTTCGCAGATCCATGTGAACGGGATTGTTTTGACAACATTGTCACCTGTACTTAAAAAGGAAATGGATTTTAATTTTTAGTATCGCTGTTGTGTAAGGTAGGCTACCCCTAGTTTCTACTAGGATGCATCATATTAAGCCAGATTAAGAGTCTATCTATGTATCTATCTATCTATTGTGGTAGAAACACAACTGATTACATTTGATATATATATAACTATTCAGCATAAGTAAAGCAGGGAACCACTTCTAAATTTGTAACATTATCCTTGCAATTCAAAGGTCTTTCATGAGAGGTTACCAATGGCTTAATGTTTCGCCTTCAGCAAATAAATGAAGAAATTAATCAAATTATTGTTGACTTAACACCTTTTAATAGCACACATGCCTCATCATCTCACCTCATGCTGGGCAGCTCTGTAAAAGGTCATAATTAAAATCCCAAAGCGGGTTATTTCAATGACATGTATGTCCAAGCTGGCCATTTCGCTGCATCTGGGAAACAAACACATCACTCTAATGTAATTACAAGGGCTGGGTAATCCAACAGTACCTATTAGTGCCAACAAATAATGAATGCGATGAATTGTAGATTGAGGCAGGACAATATTTCAATAATGGACCTCAGAGTGGTTAACTAAACATGAACATCATGGAAATATGTTTGGTTAAGGGTCATAAGCTTGGACAAAATATGTTCATTTACTGCTTTCTCAATGCACATCTCAATTTGACATAGTTTGGTGAAGATGGATTGGTTGACACTCAGACTCATATGATGAGCTTGTATAATGCACCACATGGATCCCAACCTTAATGGGACAAAATTGGATCATGTAGGGGTGAAAATTGAATTAGGGACCATATCAGCTGTAGGGACTACTTGAGCACATTGTTCTCTCTTCTGGATGATGGTGAAGATTTGCTCATCAAGGGGCAATTACATAAACATGAGTTTCACCTCTCTTCAGCTTTGCATTTCATAAATAGACATCTTTTCATTTTTGCCAAAAAGTCTGTAAAATCACACATCAAAGACTGGCAACGACTCATTGTGATGGTTATTGCTTTCAGCTTTTCTGTTTCTGAAATCTAATGCCTTTATCCACATGGCGAGTAAACTGCTACTTCACGCTAACATTCAAAGGTGAGCTCTTTGACATGATTTATGTTGACGTTATTGGCAGAATTCACAACTATCAGCTGCTACTGGAGGAAAAATGGTCCCGGACAGGACTTCATTGCATTTATTTCCTCCTCTCATCTCCCTTCACATAGATAGTAAGCCATAAAAGGTATAGGGCCTTGGGCAGAAAAGAATCATTTAGCAAATGGCAATTCCTCAAGACTTTCAATTCCTTGTTAAATCAAAGCATCAATCATTAACACTTGCCAATGCTCTACAAAGGAAGAGTCAGTGTCCTGCAGCAGCTGCAAAGAAAAATGACTTTTTAGAGGTTACAGTGACCTATTGGATATTGGCAGGGAACTTGTATAAACTGGAGAAGAAGAAAAAATGCAGTGACGTATGTTTGATTAACATGAAACGTTTCTCCTGTTTGTCGAACATACAGAGTAATTATAGCCACCCAGAGACATTTGGTTGTGTTACACACATTTCTCATGTATGACTGATTCAGAGTTCACCATAATGAACCATTATGGTCCCTGTTCCATAACCAAGATTAAATAAACTGCAAGTGTCTGGTGATACTTCATTCAGAAGAATGGATGCATTTTGGAACCAGAAGAACAACATGACTGCAAACAGTTCAGTGAACAAGTTAATGCTGAGTAACTTATTTTGTCTGTTTTTGCTCAGTCAACGGAAATAGTTCCAAACAAACCCACAGCAGAGTCATTGCAACACATAGCAACAGTAGTGGTATTTCCTTCATGAATGATTCTGTGTTTTAATAAATAGTGAATGATTCAGTGAACGAGTCACCAGTTTTTTTCTTTGAAATGAATCAGTTGAAATATTGATCCAATAACATATAAAGACAGTCAAATGTTTTATTCCTCAATGAATCTGTGTTTTTTTAACACATTAGTTGAGTGAGTGATTCAGTGACTCACTCATAAAGACAGTCAATTAATTCCTGAATGAATTAACGGTTTTGAACTATTGGTTGAGTGAGCGATTTGCTGACTCATGAAGACAGACTCACGCCCGTTTCACACCGCAAGCGTGAGCTTCGCGCAGCATCACGTCAGCGTAACTACAGCGTCACTGCAGCTGCAGACTCGCCAGAGTATTCACACTGGAAGCGTTTGTTCAGCGTCACAGCAGCGGCTCCAAAGCGACATATTTCTTTACAAAGACAACTATAAATTTGTTTTTAGAAGTTGGTCAGTTATAAACTTGAAAGTTTTGAAGTCTTGGGGATTAGCGTGTAAATGGTCAACAACAAAAACATCTCCTATCATGTTGTTTCAGTCATACTCAAATATAGAAAGTGCTGTTTATACTGTTTTTTTTTTAAATTATTATTATTTTTTAATAATATATACTTTTACCCATATCTCCATTTCTTATAGAAGCTGTCAATAATGAATGAATAATGAATTTATTATGTAGGCCTACTGTATATACTCCATTGTAACTTAAGATCCTGAGCAAGATGAATTGTTCGTTGTGAGTTTGATAAAATGCTTTAAGTTATAATTTGCTTATGGCAATTAAAAATTAAAAACAAGTTAAAATGGGTAAATATTCTACACATTTTTAATTGTTCATTTTCTTTCCTGACATACTCAATTCGTCTTAAAACACACTAGACATGCTTATTCTGTGCATTTTAGCACGTTTTGTGTGAAATATTTATTTTGTCCATCAAAAGTGTGCTGTCACTTTAATTGAACGTGAGCGGCGCAGCAAAAATAGACTCGGCGCCGAAACCATCGCTGCAGCGCTGCTCACGCGACGCTCCTGCTTGACGCTCACGCGCTGCTCCTGCTCCCGGTGTGAATGCACTCATTTGTTAACATGGGCGCCGAAAAAAATACGCGCTGCTCACGCGCCGCTCACGCTTGCGGTGTGAAACGGGCGTTATTGTTAAGAGAATTAGGCAACTTCATCTCAAAGTGAATGAATAGCTGTATTTATGCAATGGTTCCTTATTTTCCCACTCTTGCAGAATATAATTTAGTCATGGTTTATATAATGAGAAAATGTGGGAGATAAATTAATAATCACACACATACTATACATCAGATACTTCCTATAAACATATAATCCTACACCCACTGGTAAACCTCAGTGTTGCCAAGCCTGCGTTTTTCCCGCCGAATTGGGCTACTTTTATACTGCTGCCTTGGGCTGTTTTATTAGTCTGCAGGTAAAATCCCCTGCGTCCCCCGGTGGGACCCCCAGAAGCAGGTTTTGACCCCTTGGAATGCAATTTTGATAGCCATTTCCCCCCAGAATCCAATTGGGCTGGCAACCATGGTAAATCTGCAAAAATACCCACCACTAATGCACAGACTGACAGCCTGTCTAAAACAATGTCACAGATTGTAATATCAGCACTATTGCAATGAATCAATCAAATTTGAGAATTGTATTGTGTATGTAATAGTTTCTTGTAGTGACTCATAAAGAATGTAATACATCTATAATCCTGATGTCTCATTACAAGGAACTGAGTGCAAAATTAATTTCTCCCTTTATAATACTGAACTTCTGAACTACAGATGCTTTGTATCCACTTTGTGGTGATGATGCCTAAAACATAAATTGATTGTCTCACCTGTCTGCAGCTGTGAAATAAAGGTGTTGTTAGTCTGGAGTTCTGGGCCTCTGGGCAACAACAAGCCTCTCTGCTGTTGGAGGATCAACCAAGCATTATTTGGTATCCTTTCAAGTCTTCTCTGGGCAGCCAATATAAAATAATATTGGCTTGGTTTCACAGTAAAGAACAGCTTATTTGCACCCATACCATATTTCTGAGCTGACGGAGCCCACACAATTCACATCCAAGAAGAAGGCAAAAACAAAGCAGACATATTTAAAGAACTTTAAAGTAGAGGGTCAAACAGAAAGTATTGAAAGAGAAAGTGAGAGGCGATTATGTAGGGAAGAGGAGGGGTGGAAAAAGACAGAAGAGAAACATGAGGAAGAAAAGAAGACAACTGACAGACAGCAGAGAAAGTGAAAGCAGTAAATGGAGATAACAGAAGGACAGAGAATGAATGGCTTTTTGCGAGAGAGTCAAAGGAGAGAGAAACTGCGACAGAAGACAGAATGAATAGAAGGAAGACAGAGGAAAGAGAGGAAGTCAGACTAATTGCCACAGTCCTGGATTTGTGCCCGTCAGATGCTGCGCAGTGACATTAAAATTGATTTCTTTTCTGCCACGGATCACCTGTGCTGCTGGAGAGAGATCACAGACGGCCTGCCAGCGCGAGACTCGGCTCCAGGAGCTGCTGATGCAGGGGACACGGGGTCAGATCGCTGGCCCTTCAAATGTGTACGTGAGGAAGATAGTTGCGCCCTTTATGCTAGAAAGACAATTAGACCTGAGAAAGATCGATCTGTAAACAGAGAGACAGACAGACAGACAGACAGACAGACAGACAGACAGACAGACAGACAGACAGATAGATAGATAGATAGATAGATAGATAGATAGATAGATAGATAGATAGATAGATAGATAGATAGATAGATAGATAGATAGCTGGACAGACAGAAATAGACATAAAATAGACAGACAGACACACACACACACAGACACACACACATAAATAGAGAGAGAGAGAGAGAGAGAGAGAATTGAATTAAATTTTTATTACAGTCAACAAAAACAATTACTACTACATTTCTTCATAAAAACCTCAACAATTATTTGTATAAATACTGTAGGGTATCAGAGTGAATCAGATAATTTAAGATTCGATCAGAACATTGAAACATGTGCAGCTGAAATTCCACAAAGAGGCCAAAGACAACAGGATGTTCGTAAATCACATCCTGGCACCACGAGTCTGAAGTAAGCTTAACCAACCAACTCTTTCACAGAATAGCTTGCAACATTAACACAAAAGAACACTTACTGATAATCTCAACTCAGGAAGGAGCTTGTCAAATTTGGGGCAAGTAACCAAGATTAATGGTCAAAGAGAAGCACAACATGACCATCACATGTAAATCCATGATAGAAATCATGAGCTTCCTCGGATTGTTTTCCCCCACCTAGAGGACAAGAACCAGACTGAAATTCCTTCTAAAACCATTTGACTTTGTTCCTCAGAACACTTTCGCATGCCCACAGAATGGCACAGAAACTGTGTAGATGCAAAAAAAAATCTTAAAATGATTTATGAGCAACTAATCATTTCTATGCATAACTCCATATCATGTATGTAACCCACACATTTGACTATCATGTTCTAATCACTCATTTTGTATGTATTTTGAATAACTATTGAACAGTTTATAGGATTATATTCATGTTGGGTATGTATGATTTTGAAAATTCTTGCTTGAAACGTTTCTTCCAATCAATTCTTTGTCAAATGTATCATATTCTTGTTATAGAAATCATGTCCAAAATTATACTCTGCAAGAGCGGGAAAATTCGGACCATGTGACCAGGAGAAACAGAACAACACCCCGAGCTAAGACGATGTCTAATTGGTCAAGACACCATTTGGGATGTGTCCAAAAGCCCAGTTTAAATACTCAGGACACCATCAAATTATGGTTTTTAGCTTTTGCTTTTTGCCACTGCTTTTTCTTGCCTTTTTGCCACCATGTTTTGACGCTGTTTTTAGCGCTCTTTAGGCGTGCTCTGGCTTACACGCCAGATGCTCCTCTAAAACCATGAGGAGAAACACCATCTAGTCTCGTCAAACTCTACTCTCTTTTTCTTCTACTTTAATTTATTTTCTTTTTCGTTGAGAGTTTCGTGTTCTGAGTTAAGTTTTGCCTGCTGTGACTCCGAGCCCACCTCAAAACTTCAACCAGCCCACAACTCCGCAACGCCCAACCATTGGCTTCCCAAGACATCACTTCAACGACTACTGAACTTCTAGCCAATCAGCAAACTCGGGAAACCCCCTTTCTGCAACTACTACAAGGGAACCCCTTACACAGGCAATGCAAGTATTCATGCTGAACCGGTGCATTTAATATCAATTTTGACCTCATCGAGGAACTCAATGTGAGGGTTAATTAAGTGATTGATGGTTGCTAAGGTCTATGCAATTGCACATATTGTTATAAACTTGGGATTTCTCATTTTCATTCCCTTAAACTCATTCTTTCCTCACTTTCTCTCTTTCTGCAGCTTGTGTGAATGTGTGTGTTCATGTGTTAGATTAGTTTACATGTCTTAGATTTATCCAATAAAGCCTTATTTGTATTGAAAAGAGAAGTATCTTGTGTTTTGTGCTTACAAGTTAATGTCTTAAACTGCCGATCTTGTTACTGTGCTAATTACAGTTTTTCTCAGTGGCTTTGGTGCATTTCTCAGATCAGAAATTAAATTCTCAAAACTACTTGTTCAACCTCCACATCATCGAGTCACTTGTGCACATCATAAAAGCAGTTTCTCATTCTTTTGAACAAATTGTGATTGCTTTGGTACATTCATGCAACTGATTATGTACATTTGTCTGCGGTTTCCTACATTATCAGTTGTTAATATCATGTTGCTCAAAATGTATTATATAGTTCTCCGTGCAATAGTCTTACCCCTCAAAACATCTAGTCATTAGTTCATCGTATAAGTCATTAAATGCAAAATGGTTGATCTAGTTGTCATAAACTGTCAAGCATATTTTCTACACATTTAAATTAGACTTTTTGTAAATTTGTCATGAATTGTGCAAGTGAACCTTGAGTTTCACTAATGAAGAGAATATAGATCAACCAATTATAAACCAGTTCTCTGAAATAGCTCAAAGGTACATATGAACTTTCAATTGGAAAGCATATATAGACAGAGGACAACACAAAAGTTACAAATTCTGACAATGGATGAACATCCAGAAAACGATCAGGGTCAACAGCCGAGAGGAAGAAGCAAAACAGAGGAAGAGGCAGAAGAGTCCAAGGACAGAGGCGCATATTACAGTAGATGAAATAAAGGCCACTATTGTGGACCATGTTGTCAATCATGGCCTTACAATGGCTGAAGGGTGCAGCTAAATACTGGGAGATCGACCATATCCTCGATAATTCAAACATTTCGAAACAGTCTCTTTCAAGCCATATCCCACATACAGTAATGTGTAAATTTGTACTTTTTAAATGGATATATGCTATACATAAGAAGTGCAGCCTTCTGCATTTCAGTACAGTAACTGTCATCCAAACTGTTGCCATAGTTTACAGCAGGTAATATTAACAGAGTGCACTGTTATATTGACAACATGACTAAGCATTTTGACTATCTTGTTTGTGAACAATGACTTTTCATTCTGATTGCACTGATATGTTCATTGCCATAAATACTTACTTTTGAGAGATGAACCAAAGATTTTGAGTAAGTTACTGGCTTTTGCAGGAAATCCATTGTGTGGTGCTGTTTGTAGGAATTGTTTTGAGAAATGCACATACTTCTTTGCAAATATTAAGGACGATTCGAGAAATGCACCAAAGCGACTGAGAAAAATACTTGAAAAATAGTGTTTTCACTATATTTTGGATTTTAATATTCAGTGCAGAGTTGATGTTATACAGCTCGTTCAGCGAATCGCTAGCCGACTCAGTGATCAGCCATAAAACAGTGATTCTGTCCAAATTCCCCATAAAATCATAAATGATTCCCTTTGAGCTAAAATGACCTGTTTCCCTTACAATACATAACACAATACATAAACGCTTACAAAAACACTTCCACATACTTCCTTTCATATACACTACCACAAAATACTCCTTTACTGCAAAAAAGATGCAAAAAAATAATACCCCTTCACATACCGAACATAATACATTTCTACTACACCATTTCATTTCAAACAGACAGAGAAAAAAAGAGAGAGAGAGACAGACAGACAGATAGATAGACAGATAGATAGACAGACTCAAGCATTTTCATCCAGACTGAAATCATACAGATGACATCATCTCTTTCACAGATTTGCACTCGCACATTCCTCTCTCTCCCTTCCTCCATTTTTCTCATCCTCCCTCCATTTCTCTCCTCTTTCTACACCATTTTACAGCGATAACTAGATTTCCTCACGTCAGTTGTTTCTGATCTAAAATTCTGTGGCCATACAGAGAAAAATGTCTTCATCAGTTTCTATCAAATGTGAGCTTTGCAGTGAAGCAGACTTCCCTTGATAAGGAGACTGTAGCTGCTGCTGGAGAGAGTGTTGCACCACCTTCTAAAAATACCTGTCCTAAATTCTCAAAACCCAAACGGAAACACAGAAGCACTGATTAGATCTTATCTAAAGCTGTCATCCACCAAAATGAGCTGCCATCAGTGATGTTTGCTGTTTCTTTTGTGTAAAAGGCAAATCATGAGAAATTGTTTCACCAAGCTTGGATCCTGTGAAATTTTCAGGTACTAAATGCTGAATATCTCATTTAGTAAATGTCTGTCCCCAGTGTTCCTGATGTTTAGATTTGAAGTACATTACCTTCCTTTGGATTTTACAAATCTGTTTGATTAGATATCTGTTTATTATATATATATATATATATATATATATATATATATAGATAGATAGATAGATAGATAGATAGATAGATAGATATATGAAATATGGATATAATTAGGGATGTACGATATTATCGGACCAATATCAGAATCGGCCAATAATGGCTTTAAATGTAAATATCGGCATCGGCCCGATATGATAAATTATGCCGATATGTCTTGCCAATAAGAGTCATGTCAGCAGTGTGGCTCATTCAAAGTTTTGCCTGAATAGTGATTGGATTCACTGTTTTGGATTGCTGCATTTAAACTGAGAATGCATGTACAGAAGCATTCGGTGTGTGATAATGTCAACAGTAATAGCATGTGGAGCGGCAGCCTCCCTGGGTCCTAATGATAATCGGCAAGGAGTTTTAATTCCGTAGAGGGCACTGTTGGCCTACTTCTAATAAAATGAAAGCAAAATACACAAATAATATTTAGATAAAGCAGTAATTGATGATTAAATAAAGCAGTAATTTATGCCATAAAATCATGATGTTTTGATTTAAAGTTCAGAAGCTATAGCTTACATCAGGCATCCTCAAATCTGGCCCACTCCTGCAGAGTTTAGCTGTAACCCTAATCAAACACACCTGAGCATGCTAATCAGAGTCTTCAAGATCATTAGAAAATCACAGGTAGGTGAGTTTGATCAGGGTTGGAGCTAAACTCTGCAGCAGATTGGCCCTCCAGGGAAAGATTTGAGGAATCCTGGCTTACATGAACAAAACAAACAAACAAAACAAAAACGTCACTTAAATTAAATAATTTATTATATACTGATTTATTCATTAATGTGTAATATGTTAAATCTTTTAAACAAATTATGAGCTCCAAAAGATTTTCAGAATTTTTTAAACTCTTGCTTTAGACCATTTACAAATGTTAAGGTTACCTTTCTGAAAGAAAAAAAGAAAAAATCAGCTATTGAATATAGTTTATTTATAGTTATTTTCAAATCTTCAATGCACTGTCATTATAAAATAACTTCATTGTTGTTTATTTAATTCTAACAGATAAGTTCTTGTTAAAAACTAACCAAAATTAAAAATAATTTGTTTATAATTTCTACACAGGAGAAACTTGGTGTTGTTTCCATACAAAAGGAAATCGACATCGGCTATTGGCCAAAATGAATTGAAAAATATCGGCATATTGGGTATCTGCAAAAATCCAATATCGTGCATCCCTTATGTATATATACAGTATATATATATATATATATATATATATATATATATATATATATATATATTAAACCTAAAGAAATTGAAATTTACTCACCCTCAGGCTACCTAAGATGCAGATGAGTTTGCATGTTCATCAGAACAGATTTGGAGAAATGTAGCATTACATCACTTGCTCACCAACGGATGCTCTGCAGTGAATGGGTGCCGTCAGAATGAGAGTCCAAACAGCTGATAAAAACATCACAAAAATCCACAATTAATCCACACCACTCCAGTCCAATTCACATGTTGTGAAGCCAAAAGCTGCATGTTTGTTAGAAACAAATCCATTATTATTAAGTTTTTAACTTAAGGTTGTTGTGTCAGACTAAAATATGGATCCATCATCCATAATCCATAATACCACTTCCTCCAGTGAAAATGTCCATCCCCTGATGTCCTCTCACATCAACATCCACCAACAAATTTTATTGGAAATGTTTGGTCCGCTTTGCTTGTAAATGTTGCTTGATCCATGCATTTATCTAATAGATAATATTTCAATTTTTTTTGGTAGATGACACATTTGAAGCTAAAAATGCCTTAATGATGGATTTGTTTCTTACAAACATGCAGCTTTTGTCTACACAAGACATTAATTTCTGGACTGGAGTGGTGTGGATTACTTGTGGATTATTGTGATGTTCTTATCAGCTGTTTGGACTCTTATTCTGACGGCACCCATTCACTGCAGAGGATCTATTGGTGAGCAAGTGATGTAATGCTACATTTCTCCAAATCTGTTGTGATGAACAAACAAGGTCATCTACATCTTGGAAGGCCTGTGGGTGAGTAAATTTCAGCAAATGTTCATTTTTGGGTGAACTATTCCTTTAAACATACAGTGCAGTACCCAGCAAACACTGAACCCAGATTCTGAACAAGATTTTGGCATTACGCTAATTCAGAGGGAAAATTACTGAACCAATAACAGCAAAAATGCATTATTCATGCTGTAATCTACAAGCTTCAATTCTCTGCCAGTCTGGTAAATATCGGAATGCATTTGCATTTCTAAGAGCCCCTGGGAATAAGGAGTATGCCTTTGGTTCCCCTGCCTCAAGGTGCTGTTGTAGCATTGGTTTGAAACAATATTACCACGTTTGTTCAAGAAGATATTAAGTATCTATTTAATACCTATTGATGTGCGATAATGCTGTTTGCAATTAGGATAATCAGATGAGAAACGTAGGCTTCAATGTCAAAATCCATGCAAGAATTAACATATATTTCATGCAGCACCTGCAAAGAACGCATTTACAGAGGAGCAACAGTGATTATGCTATGCTGGAAAAAAGAAAGCATATAAAGAACGAGAAAAAAAAATCCTAAGTGGAGCTCAGTTTCAAACACTAGGAGACGTGTAACATCTGTTCGAGATATAAATGCAAGCTGGGTTTCTTTCTGGCAAACTAGCCAGATTGGACTTGAGCTGAATTTCCATGGCAACCACTTTGTACCACCTCAGTTGCTCAAATCTGGTTGAGTTTCATGCATGCTGGCTGAGACTGCATCTTGTCCTTGCATGCTCCGAACGGTCAATCTTCAACACTCTTTATGGCTTCACTACAGCAGAGCACGTGGCTTCAGCCTCCCTGGAGAGCAGCTTGATTTCGATTTCAACAACAAGACTTGCATGACTCTGTCTGAATCATTGAGCAAGTATTCAAATACTACTCCCACTATTTGAATCTTGGTTATTGTTTCAAATACTAATTGTAGCTTAAGTCCTTTGATTCTGTCTCTGTTGTTAATGGGCATTTGATCAGATTTACCTCATTTGATTTGTGTACAGTGAAATAATACTTTCTCTATTTGAACTATGTCTACAGGTGCTGGTCATATAACTAGAATATCATCAAAAAGTTGATTTATTTCACTAATTCCATTCAAAAAGTGAAACTTGTATATTATATTCATTCATTACACACAGACTGATATATTTCAAATGTTTATTTCTTTTAATTTTGGTGATTAGAGCTTACAGCTCACGAAAGTCAAAAATCAGTATCTCAAAATATTAGAATATTTACATTTGAGTTTGAATAAATGACCATCCCTACAGTATAAATTATGGGTATCTCTTGTTCTTTGAAACCACAATAATGGGGAAGACTGCTGACTTGGCAATGATCCAGAAGACGAACATTGACACCCTCCACAAAGAGGGTAAGTCACAGAGGGTCATTACTGAAAGGTGTGGCTGTTTACAGAGTGCTGTATCAAAGCATATTAAATGCAAAGTTGACTGGAAGGAAGAATTTGGGTAGGAAAAGGTGTACAAGCAACAGGGATGACCGCAAGCTTGAGAATACAGTCAAGCAAAGCCGATTCAAACACTTGTGAGAGCTTCACAAGGAGTGAACTGAAGCTAGAGTCAGTGCATCAAGAGTCACCACGCTCAGACGTCTTCAGGAAAAGGGCTAACATGCACTTCCGAACCAGAGACAACGTCAGAAGCATCTTACCTGGGCTGTGGAGAAAAAGAACTGGACTGTTGCTCAGTGGTCCAAAGTCCTCTTTTCAGATGAAAGTAAATTTTACATTTCATTTGGAAATCAAGGTCCCAGAGTCTGGAGGAAGAGTGGAGAGGCACAGAATCCATGTTGCTTGAAGTCCAGTGTGAAGTTTCCACAGTCAGTGATGATTTGGGCTGCCATGTCATCTGCTGGTGTTGGTCCACTGTGTTTTCTGAAGTCCACAGTCAACGCAGCCATCTACCAGGAAATTTTAGAGCACTTCATGCTTCCTTCTGTTGACAAGCTTTATGGAGATGCTGATTTCATTTTCCAGCAGGACTTGGCACCTGCCCACACTGCCAAAGGTACCAAAAGCTGGTTCAATGACCATAGTGTTACTGTGCTTGATTGGCCAGCAAACTCGCCTGACCTGAACCCCATAGAGAATCTATGAGAGACACCAGACCCAACAATGCAGATGAGCTGAAGGCCACTATCAGAGCAACCTGGGCTCTCATAACACCTGAGCAGTGCCACAGACTGATCGACTCCATGCCACGCCGCATTGCTGCAGTAATTCAGGCAAAAGGAGCCCCAACTAAGTATTGAGTGCTGTACATGCTCATACTTTTCATTTTCATACTTTTCAGTTGGCCAAGATTTCTAAAAATCCTTTCTTTGTATTGGTCTAAAGTAATATTCTAATATTTTGAGATACTGATTTTTGACTTTCATGAGCTGGAAGCTCTAATCATCAAAATTAAAAGAAATAAACATATGAAATATATCAGTCTGTGTTAATGAATGAATATAATATACAAGTTTCACTTTTTGAATGGAATTAGTGAAATAAATCAACTTTTTGATGATATTCTAATTATATGATCAGCACCTGTATATCTGAATCATTCTAAGGAACAAAGTACTATTCCCACTATCTGAATCATGTTTAATGATTCAAATGCTACTTCCCCTATTTGAATCAAATATATTAATTCAAATTGTACTACCCCTGTTTTAATCATGCACAGTGGTTCAAATGCTACTGTATTTGAAGTTCAATTATTCAAATATTATTTTCACTTTCTGTATTTAGTTATGTTCATTAATTTAAATATAATGTCCAATATGCTTCTCCTTTTTGAATGAAGTTCAGTGATTCAAACTCCACCCCCTATATTTGAATCAGAAGCTACTTCCTTTTCTTGAATTAAGTTCAAAGATTCAAATACTAATCTACTCCCACTATGTGAATCACGTTCAATGATTGAAGTGCTACTTTCCTTAATTGAATCAAGTTCACTGAGTCAAATACTATTTTAACTTTTGAATCATGCTCCGTTATTCAAATTCTTCCCCTTTTTGAGTCAGTCAATATTAAAATACTAAGCTACTTTATCTATTTGAATCATGTTTAATGATTCAGATGTTACCTCCTGAATTTGAATCAAATTAATTTATTCATATTCTACTCATACCATTTGAATCATGTTCAATGTATGAAGTGCAATCTGTCAATGTATTTATTTTACTTTTTGATTCATGATCAATTATTCAAATTCTACATCTCCTTTTTGAGTCACATTCAACGACTCGGATACCATTCCCACTATTTGAATCATGTTCAATTATTAAAATGCTTCCCTCTGCTTTTGAATCAAGTTCAGTAAATTAAATCCATATCTCCATGTTCATCTCTGAAGCTTGCAGAAACGTGCCATTTGAATCGTGCTCAATAATTCAAATGCTACTACATATTTACATTTGAATTGTTCAAAAATGTCTTAAGAGTCCCTTTATAATGTCTTAAAGTCCCTAATGCTATCTTTTCAGCAGTGGATTCTGCTCCTGAAATATCAACAGTGTTCTGTTATCACAATGTATTATTAGAGAAATGATAGAAGCAGATGTCATCCGCAGCTCTCACTTGTGCGACCAAGCAGCTGGGGACTTACAGAGCAGAATTTGCTGACAATGACAAGGACCTTTTTCTTTGAGTGCAAGCCCCTTGAGGTCTGGAATAAATTTGATTTTCTTTTCCATACATATTCACAGCCCTCTTCACACTCCAAACGCTAGCTTGGTTTAGAGATGCACTCAAATTCAAATCTGAATACAATAGCATGACCAATACAGCATGCACAGAATTTGTGGATAATATTCTGCCTGACACCAAAAATCAAAGTTTTGGCTTACATGAGAAGGTTCCTGACATCTTAAAATGACGCATTGCAAAGCAGGATTCAAATGCGTTTAAATAATAAGCTACAGACTTTCAGGAGAAAATGGAAAGTTTGAATATTTGCTTGTGAGAAGAGCCATTTGATGATGATGATAGTAACTAAATACAGTATATATATATATAAAAAAAAAATTAAATCTAATCATGCTAACAGTCACAATGAAATAAAATACATTATGTGTAAATATAGACTGTTTCTGAGAATGCATTAAGTAATAGAATGCAATATATAATGTTTCACTATTTTTGACTTTCCAGTGGCTGTTTCTAGCGTTCTGTGTTTTGTGTGTTTGTTCCTTAATATGCAAAAGAATATGAAATTGTACTAAGTCATAGCCCATTTTGTTTTGTATACACGTGATCACAAAACCAGTCATGAGGGTCAATTTTTTTTTTTTTTTGAAATTGAGATTTATACATCATCTGATGTATGGTTTGTTAGGATAGGATATTAGGCCGAGAATCTGAGGGTTCAAAAAAATCTAAATATTGAGAAAATCTCCTTTAAAGTTGTCCAAATGAAGTCCTTAGCAATGAATATTAATCAGATTTTTGGCATAAAAGAAAACTCAATCATTTTGACCCATACAATGTATTGTTGGCTATTGATACAAATATACCTGTGCTACTTATGACTGCTTTTGTGGTCCAGGGTCACATATGATCAGAGCTGGAATTTACAAATTGTAATCTGTTACTGATTCCAGATTACATGACAAAAATTGTAGTCAGTAACGTAATCCATTCATTACACATTTTAGGTAATATAATCAGATTACTTTTAGATTACTTTTGATTTAACTCGATTATCACATTGATTTAAATAGCATTATTTTGTACCATAATGATGTAAAGAATGCAAAGAGTAAGAAAACTTGTTCCATTCATTGTAATTTACAACATGAAGTGCATTAAACATTATTTCCCAAACTAGGGTTCGTAAAGGAACTGCAGGGGGGGTTGTGAGTTTAATGAAAAGCTGACATTATTAAATCATAAAAAAATTTAATTAAAATAAATCATTTTAAAACAAACTCCCTTTCGAGGAAAGGGAGCCATATTTGCAACACCTACAGGCAGCTCGTACAAGAACTATCTTAACGAATGGAGGAATCCTGAAATCTCAAAAACTGCTAGCTGAACTCAGTTAAATTAAATATGTCAAATCAGCAACAAAAATCTGCCCCATGAATGTTGTTTCTTGTGCTCAAATAGCGTTTTTAAAAGCTTTTTTGTCAGGCTCGAGCAGCCAGTGTGCATGCGGAGTCATAACGTGCTTATACTGCGCATGTGCATTGGCTGGTCTAGTCAGGTTTCTATGGGAAATTTGGCTTTTTCATTTAGAAGGAACTATTCCTCCATATTGCGCATTGAGGTTTCTCCCATTCATAAGTATAGGAGTGAACCATCTTTGTATTTCTATAGTCTTTGATTTAAATAAAACACTTACTAAAAAGATGAAATATTTTTATTTACCTGCAAACCATGTGATCATTAATCAACATCAAAGAAACCGTGAACATGCAAATGTGATACTTAATTATTGAAATAGTTATTTAAAAATCTCAGGGGTACTTAAAGCAAATATATTTGGTGTATAAGGTTTAGATGTTTTTTGATGGCCTCTCAGATCCATTGTGACACTAAAACAAATTCCTTGTATGCGCAAGCATACTTGGCAATAAAGCTCTTTCTGATTCTGATAACAAAAAGTTTTGGAATGCCTGCAAATAACGTGAATATGTGCATTTTAATTAGTTATAATTAGGTTAAAAAACCTATTATTACAGAGTAATAATTCAAATAAAAATGAATGTTCATCAGTAGTTGATGCAATGTTGAAACCCTTCTTAAACCTGAAACAATTTTTGTAAATCCAGTGGTCCAATGCTGTCGCCACCTGACTAATGACTGATCTTTGTGTGAATGTCCACAAAACTGGACTATATGTGTGTATATATATATATATATATATATATATATATATATATATATATAAAATCGGTAGGCTATTTTAGAAAGGAAAATTTAAAAGATGAAAAAAGGAAGAAATTAGGGAGAATCAATGAATTATGAATAATTTATTTCTATTGTGTGAATAACATGTAATCATATAATCCATAAAAAAAGTAACTGTAGTCTGATTACGAGTATTTTAAAATGTAACTTACTCTAATTACAAGTACTTAATTTTTGGAATCTGATTACGTAATCCAGATTACATGTAATCAGTTATTACCCAGTTAGATAAATATGAATCAGAAAAGCAAAGTATTTGATATCGACAGATATTTGGTTTGATATTTTCTTTCAATAGCATTCCTTCATTTTTAAGCATGAAGTTTTCAAATACATTTCAGGCCCACTAGATACGGGAAATTACGCATGCAGCGCTGCTATGAACAAGTTTTGGGAAGTGACTGAAAAATGATCTGTTGGTAATTTTATTACATGTTCGTTTTGCTGCTTTTACCTCTCGACAAGCTCTTAGGATCCTTTTAGTGGCCATGTCAATTGTAAGATCTTTCTGCAGAACTAATAGGACCTGCTGTCCTCAAAGTCCTGCTGACTGCTAAACGCTTCTGCTGTAGTGTGTGACTTTCAAGTCTCTCTCAGAGGTTCAATAAATCTTCCGTCTCAGAGAGAGACTTTAATTTTCTGGACCCCTCTCCATTTCTCTTTTCAGCTCTTGTTTTTCAGATGACACAAGCACAAAACAAATAGCCCAGGAGTATCCGAGAATGAAATATAACAAGAGAGCACTCAGAGAGTGGTGAGAAATAACTTTGTGACATACACACAGCGTGATGCACCAAACCCTTGACTATTTTGAAGATCGGGGCTACAATTCACAAAGGCCCACCTCACACACCTGAAGTGCTATTAAGTCTAGATTCATGGAGGCAAACGCAGACAGAGCGAGGCCTCCTTCAAACACACTGACAAGAGGAGCAACTTAAACATCCACTGTTGAGCAATCTAACGAAGAGTGAAGAGCTGAAGGCAGAGCGTGATTCTCATGTGAGTCATTGCGTTAGATGTTAAATTAGTTCTGCTTATAGTCCACATAATTTCCAGCTGGGACATGGGAGTTCATTAAGGTGAAAAACACTGTTCTAAGCTATACTAATATTCGACCAACATCATGATTATGAGGGGTGATTAAATAAAATGCAACTTTTATCTTACAATTCAGGCATGGATTCTCACAATTCTAAGAAGAAGAAAAAAAAAAAAAAGAAAAAAAAAAAATCAGAATTGCGAGATGTAAACTCAGAATACAGATTTTTTTTCTCCCAATTCTGAATTTACATCTTACAGTTTTGAATTTATATATCACAATTCTGACTTTTTTCTTCTTGAACCTTATTTATTTAGCCACAGAATAAAAATAAAAAAGACTAAATGTGACTTTTCTTCTCAGAATTGTGAGTTTATATCTCAAATTTATCTCAAGTTTATATCTCGCAATAAAGTAAAAGTCAGAATTATGAAACAAAAAGTCAGAATTACCTTCTTTTTTATTGCATGGCAGAGTTTACACTCATTAACCCTAAACCACAATGCAATACATAATTCAAAACACTGGCAACGCACCTCTCCTTGATATTAACATGGTACACTGGGCTCTGTTCGGACAGACTTTTCTTAGAATGCAGTTTATAAAACAAAATGTTCATATCAGACACAGTATTACCATTTATTTCATGTATTTCAACAAACATAGTTTCACACAATGTCCACTGTGTGTTGCTTATAAGTGCAACACAGTTGAGCTTTGTCCCTGAAGGAATTGGTTGATTAATGATTCAATGACTCACAAACAAGGCCATTTGTCGCCACCTACTGGCGTAAGAATATAACCGGCAGAGAGAGTCACTAAAAATTCCTCCACTATGCAGTTTCCTCTAAAATCTTCTGCTGGCATGATTTTGGCTTTTATAACAGAATGTTAAACAATAACCAAAACAATAGCTATTTTTATATTTTAGCAAACCCCAATTTAATCTGGCAGCAGTTTTTGCAATTTTTCATTATTCAATCAAATCATGATGGATAATATCAGGATATTCTCTTGAATATCTTCACCTAGAAATAAGTCAAATTGCAAATGGGCATTCAAATTGTCTTCTTAAATATGGTTGACAAACAACTTCTTATAAAACCTTTTATAGAACATAAAACCATCATTAAATTAGGTAAATCTTTCATTGTTTCACAAAAGCTACAGGACAATGAATCCATAGGAAAGGCTGCAATGGTCAACTATAGTTAAGGCTACTGTAATGTATTTTTTTATTTTATTTTATTATTCTTTTTTTATTAGGGTTCCTTGGGTTGGCTGAGGTCTGGGTCAGGGAATGTAGGGAGAACAACACTGAAACCGTATTGATTTTGTCTGCATATAGGTTAGAAGGTTGAGTTACATCGTTCCATTTTAGAGGCACAGGTTTGTGGAAAGCTGCTTTTCCGTGTATTAAATTAAATATTGGAATAAAGTTTGAAAGCTGATCTCCATCTTTGTAATTCAGGGCAGTGCTTGACCGTCTATCCAGTGAACACTGCACATTTCTCTCCTCTTTCTCCCCTCAGGCCATTGAGGGTGAGAGTGCATCCTGGGAGTTTTCCAGGGCGGGCGGCAGCAGCACGGTGTGATTAATATGGGTGTCACCTGGCAGCTCCATCGTGCCTCTTAACAGCATCCGATCTGAATAACCTCTCGGCTTAATGCGCTCTCCCCACCGCCTGCGGCTGGTACTTTAATGCCATTATTAACCCTTTTCCACCTGCACCAGACATTCTTACTTACTCCTGGAGACACAAGCTTGATATATGACACAATATGGCTCTGATAGAAGCCCTTATGTCACAGTAGGATTGCATGGAGAAGGCAATGCCTCTCAGCTGGAGAGATGAAGAAAATGAAAATGGAAAAACTTGATGAAAAGAAACAATTCTAAATGCAACTAACTAAAAAATTGCACAATGTTGGGGAAGCATTGTAAATAGGCGAATCAGCTTGATCGGATCTTGTTGATGTAAAAGATTGTATGGATAATATTAACCCTCCGGTGCTGTCTGCGTAGCAATATTTTGACTTTTTAAGGCGTTTGATGGTAATAAATTATAGTTAATAATAGTTATGATCCATTTATTACCTGTTAGCCACTTTTTGTGCCTAGACCTGACAGTGAAAATTACAATTTAAATCCTGAATGCTTTGGAGCATTAAACGTTTAGTCTCTATGAAAATGTGAAACAGAAAAAGTTATAAAAGTTTCAGTTTATTATTATGAAAAATGCACAAAAGTACTATTTTTAAATTTTACATGAATCTATATTTTAGAAAACATTTTTTACTCTAAAACCACAAGAAAATAGTAGTGTTTCAAATTTGAGGTTGATATCACAAAAGTGTAGCTTTCAGTAAGATTTCGTTTGGGCGCAGTACCAAGTTTTTAAAGGGCAACCTCATGTCTCATGTCCGAGATTTAAAATTTTTTTTTTTTTTTTTATGCGCACATAGCAAGTGCCAAAACTTTTTCGTACCATTCCGATAAAGAAAAAAAAAAAAAGTCAATTTTGTTTTGGTCAAAAATGACCAAACAGCACCAGAGGGTTAAGGGTGAATTCTGGACAATTGTGACATTTTCCCAGTCATCTCAATGGTAAAAAGTGTCTCTGACATGATATACACATAAATATTAAGGTCGTAAGGTTTTATATTAACATATGTCCATAGAGATCTTGTAAAAGATATAGGGAGTGGATATATTGCTTGTATAGGTCACACTCATAAAGTCATGACAGATGCAAGTCTATGGGGATGAAATCTTCTGTGTGGTATATGATGCAGTTCTACATCTGGTTTCAAACATTTACTGGCCATACCAATGAAACTGTGACTTTACCATCAGTAAACCAACATAAAATCGCAGATGTCAAAAGGCAAGTGCCAGAATCAAATCATGTCAGTTAGTACATAACATCTTTGACTATCCAAAATGTATTTTTCCTTGTTTGACTGCTTAATGGCTCCGAGCTCATTTCATTATTTTTACGACAAGACTCTTAAGAAGACTGTGATCCTGAGCAAGAGAAAATTGCATTTCCTTTGCAAGAAAATTGGCTGTAAAGACCTCCAACATGAATTCCCAGCTGAGCTGTTGCTTTTTGCCTGAGAGGAAACAATAAAAAGGGATTTAAAATTTATCATATCAGATTTGATGTATTTGTGCCCGTCTTTGAGTTTCAATAAATGGTAATAAATAAGCACCTGTACTTTAGCCCAACACTTTCTCTTGGTTCCATGACGCTTCAGTGATGAATAGAAACAGACAGATGTGAAAAATGAGCATCTCACAGACCAAACAAGACGAGTATAGACAACAAAAACTGACTTGATTTGAACTGGAAAAAGTTTTTGGTGAAACAAATGGTAAAATTGTTATGCTGATGACTTTGAACTCTGGATCTCAAGAGTTTCTCAGAAGTGAGGTCTTGCGTCGGTTTGAGCACAAGTCAAGGGCCAAATCAGATTTTGATCTATTTTTAGAAATGCATTGATCTTTCATGCAGAATCTGATCCAAGGGTTGAGCCCAGCGCTGATACTCCTCCACATAAAATGTCAAAAAATCTCTCCAAAAGCTGAATGGAAGTGGTGCTCTGGCCATGTACTTATTCCTAACAAAGAGGATGATGAATTGCCTTTTTTTCCTAATTCCCCTTGATTGATCCAGTCCATTTGGTGTTTGCCATCCTCTGGTGAGAATATTGATCTGTCTACAACATCCTGGAAAATCAGGAATTTCTTCATTTTCAGCTCAGAGAAACGGGAATATCAGATTCACTTTCAAATTAACTTCATGTCACATTGCTGGAAGGAGAATTACTTTATGTTGCAGGAATGGAACATAAACAGTTTTCATAGATCTGCTGGGATTTCTATAAGGACCATAACATAGTACGACCATTTTCATTTCATTTGTACAAAATTCAATCAACATATCTATAAATATATCTTATACTTTTCAGTGTACACTACTGATCAAAAGCTTAGTGTTATGTTTTATTATTTAGTTTATTATTAGTTGTTTTTTATTATTATTTTATATGTTAAGAAATTAACACTTTTATTCATCAAGGATACATTAAATAAATCAATAGTGATTATAAAGACATTTATAAAGTTACAAAATATTTCTCTTTCAAATAAATATAAATGCTGTTCTGAATTTTCAGAATCTTGAAAAAACTGGTTTCAACATTGATGATAATCAAAAATGTATCTTGAGCAGAAAATCAGCATATTAGAATGATTTCTGAAGGATCATGTGACACTGAAGACTGGAGTAATGATGCTGAAAATTCAGATTTGATCACAAGAATAAATTCGATTTTAACAGATATTCACATAAAACACAGTTATTTTAAATTGTAATAATATTTCACAATATTACTGATTTTACCGCATTTTTAATCTTACAAGTACAGCCTTGGTGAGCAGGAGAGACTTTCAAAAACATAAAAAATAAATAAATATTACCAAACCCAAACATTTGAACAGTGGTGTATTTGTTCAAAGTAAATGGTTTTATTTTGAAAACAGGATTTAAACACCCTGAACATTTTGTTCTTTAAAACTGGCATTTAAATGAATGATCAAATCCTATCTTGCATAAATCAGCAGAAATGCATTAACACATGAGAAGTAGCCCCGCCGGACCAGGCTCTGCAAAGAGTGTCCCATTCATTCAGTATCTGATTGCAGCACATCAAAAATTCATTACTGGGATTCTAATTGAGCTTGTTCCCCAAAGGAAGATCCCTGTATTCTTTAGCCACTCCTCAGAAACAAGAGAGCGACACATGGATCACACCTTAAGGGCTCATCAAGATGCAGAGGAGTCTCCGGTCTGCTCCAACAAATGCCACACTGGTTGGGGTCAGTTTTTCCAATCTGTCTCTGTATACATATGAAGTAAGGCCGGGAAAATGGGGATGTTTTGTTAATGTTGGATCCAAAAGAGTGACCCGGAGATGAATAATATGTCGCAATCTAAAAACAAACATGACATCTAACAAACAAAAGAATAGACAAGCAATAAAAGAAAATGATGGGTTCATTTTTCCACCTTTGCTTATTTTATAAAAAAGACTTCTTCAGTATAAAACAAAATTGCTGGGTTAGGGTTAGAAAAGCTTGGGGTCAGTAATATTTTTTAAATGTTTTTGAAAGAAGTCTCTTATGCTCACAAAAATACAGTAAAAATGGGAAAATATTAGTACAATATAACAATAACTGTTTTCTGAGTGAATATCTTGTAAAATATAATTGATTTCTGTGATGCGCAGCTGTATTTTCAGCATCATTACTCCAGTCTTCAGTGTCACATGATCCTTCAGAAATCATTCTAATGTGCGGATTTGTTGCTCAAGATACATTTTTGATCACTATTATTAATAGTGGTATTTTAATTTTTATCGTTGTGCTGCTTAATATTTTTTTGGAAAATGTGATACTTTTTTTCAGGTTTATTTGATGAATAGAATGTTCAAAAGTATTTATTTGAAACAGTTTATAAAGATCTTTTCTGTCACTTTTGATCAATTTATTCATTTCTTTAAAAAAACTGATCCTAACTTTTTCCAAACACAGATAAATTCAGTTACTCCTAAAAATCTGCACCGTTAATATGGCTTTAACTTTGGAGTACTACCCAGTCTGTATTATATATATACATATATATATATATATATATATACATATATATATATATATAAAAATAAAAGACACAGCGACACAATTACACCTCAACACACTTTTATTTTCTACCACAAATGGTGACCTGTTAGCCTCCCGTTTGCCATTTTACTGTGGAGTGACTTTGAGGAAGCGTTTCATTATCTTGGTAATTTCTAGGCAGCAGCTCATTACAGGCTACCTCATATCTTCCTTAAGAAAACAGAAATGTAGAAATAAGAGCTCTAGTTTCCTACTTATCATCAGGCTGGCACGGATCCAGGTGCATAAAAGGCCTGTTTGATATTTGCGTTAAATCCAGCTGTTTGCACCATGATGAAGTTCGTGCCAGCCTGGGAAGTTGGAAGAATCAATCAGAACTAGAGAGGTTATTATGACCCTAAGGTTATTTCAAGGTCAAATCTTGCACATTTTTAAGGCATGATTCCTCCTGAACTGTAATTCTGTCATTATTCACCCACTCTCATTTCAAACCTGTGTTGTTTATTTGCAGTTTCAGTTTATAGTGACCACGTCTGTCAAGCTCCAAAAATGTATCATAAAACCTCTGTAAAAGCATCAAAAATATAGTCATCCAGAGTGCAAAAATTGAGTTGTAAAGGGATGGTTTGTCAAAAAAAGAAAGTTCTGTCATCATTTCCCCTCGTTTTAAACCAGTATGGAACACAGTGAAAGTCAATAGCCAATGTAATGGAAATCAATGATCACCAAAACTGTTGAGTTACCAACTTTCTTCAAAAATTATCTTCAGATTTAGGTCAACACAGGTTTGGAATGACATGAATGTGAGTAAATGATGACTGAATTTTCATTGTTGGCTGAACTATCCCTTTCATGATATTTTGTTTGGAAAAAATCTTCATACAGGTTCTTCAAAATTCTCCTTATAGGGACATGACGGTGAGTAAATAGTGAATTTATTTTCATTTTTAGGTGAAGTGTTATTTTAAGAAACTGCAGATGGAGTCTCTAACTAAGTGCAGTTGACGCTGAGAGTTTCCACATTTTAATTTACCACCACAGAGAGATGTGACTACATCTGTGAATCCCATCACGGAAGGTGGAACCCATGATGATTGTTGGGAAAGCTCAGTATCTTCCCTGCGCTCCAAGCTCTTTTTCCGCTGCCTGCTCAATGGCTCCGTGGATGATACGCGCTTCTTCCTGGGTCAGAGTCCTCTCCATGTGACGGTATGCCACACGGTAACAGTGGCTCACTCTCTTTGTCCTAGGAGAGTATGAAAAGAGAAAACGATTATTTGACAACAGTCCTGAAACTGATCACCAAAAAAGTTCCTTAAAAGTAGCCCAATATTCAATGCCTTCTGAAGTTGTTGTTGCTGTTCAACACTAAAACTGGATCTTTGTGTCAGTGAGTTACAAACTTGAGGACCAGATCAGTCTGATTCAGATCAATTTTATGAACTGCATAAACCAATTTACTGAAAAAAAACACCAGTTGCTTTCAATTATTTGCTTCTCGAGTTGAGCTCACTGGCTCATTATTCTGTTTGCAGCAATTATGGAGTTAACTGCTCACAGCAGGGGAAAATTATCAATAATAATAATAATAATAATAATAAAAACACATTTCAATCCATTTTTCAGTGTAAGTTGCAACCAGTCTCATTGGAAAAAACATGCATGTGTTGAAATTTGTGAAAGATTATATTACATTGCTTCTTGCACATTTTGCGCTTGTTATGTCCAGTTAGTGTTGCCAAAAGTGCGTTCAGTTTTACTTATTTATTTTTAACAGATGAACATGAATCTGGCAACATTCACATTGGTTGTTGCATGTAATCTAAGCAATTTGGAAATTAAACGTCTGGTGAGTGGTGCTAAAAGGTTAATGTTCTATCGCGTTTGACAATAATGCACCAGCTGCACGAAACCTAACCAATAATGTTAACAAAAGCAAACATGAGATAAAAACACATTTGATGAAGCGAGCATGCCATTTTAGCTTGCTGTGAATTGTGGTTCACAGGACTTTTGCCCGAGCGCTACCAGGTGTGCAACCAAGCAAGCTTACAATATAAGAAAAGCCATCGATTTGGAGCTGGTTAAGTGATGCAAACATTAAAATGTATTAGTTCACAAATCATGCATTATGATAAAAGTTTAAGAGGTTCATAGCATACTGTGCAAGGAACCACCTGAAAATAAGTCTTTATTAATCGATAATTTGACCCGGAATTATAATTTGTGTGAAAAAGAATAAAAGTTTTTGTTATTAGACTGGCTCTAGTGTTCACTTCAGCTGGAAACTGCAATAAAAATGACATGTTTTGCAAAAATGCAGGTAGAGGCATGTTTTTCCAATTAACTTATGTTGATAAGTTGACTTTATATGGCTTCAAAAGACTTTGCATATTGTGCACGTTTCATAGATTACTTATGTTTTTTTTGTTTGTTTGTTTTTGGATGGAAAAGTACTATGTGAAGATTCTTCAGAATATCTTCTTCTGCATTCTACAGAAAGTCAGACATACACGTTTGGAATGACTTGATGGTGAGTAAATGATGGCAGAATGTAAGTTTTTGGCTAAACTATGCCAGTAGTTAGTTGCATAGTTAGTTGTTGCAATGCAGATATTTCTGCACAAATAAGTTATACAACAGTGTATGTGAGGTCAAGCTAATACACAGATCAAACCCGTTCAAGGAGCTGCCAGTCAACAAACTCTCTCATTCTCTCACACACATGCATTGTGCCTCGTCTCAGGGGAGCAGCTGGATTAACAAAGAACAAGAAACTACAAAGTTTTCACTTACACAGCGCTCACCAGGGACAAGACCAAAGTCAAGCGTGATTTCTTCTTTATTGTGCATGCTGTATGTAAGCAAGACTGCAGAAGACTGAGGAAAAAAAGCCAAGGGTTTGGACTCTTTATTGAGCAACGAAGTGAAACAAAATGGCTGACAGGCAACTGCAGTAAAGCAGCTGCTGGGATTCCAGCACAAACCAACAGGGAGTTGCGAGGCTATATCGGATTCACTTTGCCGATATTGAATTTGCAGTCAGCAGGCCCGGTGCCCACTGGGATGTAAACTGACATAATAATGCATCAGAGTAGCACCCTAAGAGTCAAACAGCACCAAAATGCTTAGCGTTTTGAACTGAAGTTAGAGCTTTTGCTATTTTTTTTTGCAATCCTACACGTCCTACAGTTGAAATCCTCATGATCTGAGATTGACAGAATGGTGGAAATGAAACAAAAGATCAGCTTATAGAATATTTGACATTGTATCTCTGCATATGTAATCATTTTAGATCTGCCATTATAACTTACAATCACACAGAAACAAGAGCTCACTAGTAATTAGTATTTGTACAAAAAAACAGCTTACAACATTAAAACAAAAGAACACTTTTGATAATTCCAACTCAGGAAGGAGATTGTCAAATTTGGGGCAAGTAACCAAGATCGATTGTTCAAAGACACAAAAAAAAAATTACTTCATTGGGTGGGTTCCCCCATCCAGGACAAGAACAAGACTGAAATTCCTTATGAGACCTTTTAACCTCTTTGGTCTTCACAGAACATATTCTCACGTCCACAGAATGACTCAGAAACTGTCTTTTATGCACCAATATCATCTTAAAAAGACTTATGAGCAACTAATGATTTCTGTGCATAACTCCATATTATGCATGTAACCCACACATCTGACTATCATGTCCTAATCACTCATTATGTATGTATTTTTAATAGTGCTGTCAATCGATTAAATAATTTAATCGCGTTAATCACAGTCATGGACTAATCATGATTAATCACAAATTTAAAATACTAGGATTTACCTGTAAATGTGTTGAAAAAGAAATGCATGACAAACTAGTTTAAGGAAACAGAACCTTTCACACTTCCGCCAGGTATGATACATAATCCTTATTATTCTTTTATCATTATACTTTTGTTTTTATTCAGCCATTATCAGCCTTTAAAATGGCAATAAAACGTTTACCAAGCCACATCGCTTCAATCCCAGTATACATTTACCCAACTATTATCAAACGTATTTCTAAATAAATACAACAAAACATTTTCTTGTGACCTTACGTGAAGTATTATGACAAAATGCATTATGAAGAAGAATTGGACCTGTTCTGCAGCTGCATTAGAGCTAATATTAGCATCATGCTACATAAGACAATTTATGAGATTAATAGTACACTTTTACTCAGAACTCACTTCAAACAACCATTGAGTGTTTGTAATAACTTCCTTTTTTGTGATCACGTGTGGAATTTGGTTGTTTACTGTTGTTAAAATATGCTATTTATAGCCTTTTATATCGCTGCACAAATTAGCATTTCAGATGTACACATTCATTTAAAAAAATCACATACAAATATCCTATCGTAATCGTGTGTTTATTATCTTATATAATCTATAGTGGCTGTTGTCATGTTTATTTCTGCTGTGTAAAAGCCTTAACATGTACGCTCTGCTGAAACTCACGTTGTTTGATGTTAAACCGCCTCACCTTTAAGTTGCCAGGGATACATTTCAAGTATAATACACATTAGTAAAAGGATCTATTTTAATTATTATTTGTCTATATACACTTTGGGCGGTCGCGGTACATTATAAAAGTAGCCCAAAAAACCACGGCTCTGTAATTTTTCCCGCGACTGTATTTTCAAAATAGCCCACTTGTGCTGCTATCGTTACCCTGGCAACACTGGTGCTGTACCCTCATCACACAATGATAGATAACCTTCCGCGATGCAATGACGGGAAGTTGGGGTCAAACCTTATCAAACGATTAATCTGCGTTAAAAAAAATATTAACGCGTTAAATTCTTTTGATTAATCGCATGCGTTAACGTGTTAATGTTGACACCCCTAATTTTTAATAACTACTGAATAGCTTAAGGGTTCATAATCATGTTTAGTATGTATGAGTTTGAAAATCTAGCTTGAAACGTTTCTTCCAATCAATACTTTGTCAAATGTATCATTCTGGTAATAGAAATCATGTCCAAAATTATACTCTGCAAGAGTAGGAAAATCCGGACCATGTGACTGACCAGATAACGTTAATAATGTTGATTTATGGATTGGGAGGAGAAACAGAGCAACACCCCGAGCTAAGACAGTATCCAATTGGTCAAGATGCCAGTTGGGATGTGTCCAAAAGCCCAGTTAAAACTCAGGACACCATCAAACCATACTTTTTAGTCATGGCTTTTAGCTTCTAGCTTTTTAGCAATGCTTTTTGTCATCACTTTTTGCGTTCTTTGAGCGTGGTTTCAGCGTGCTTCGGTCTGCACGCCAGCTGCTACTTAACACCACGATGAGAAGAAAAACCACCTAGTCTCATTACATCCTTTTATTCTTAGTTTCTTTTCTTTCCGTTGAGTTTCTGCACCTGCTTCAAACTTCAACCAGCAACTGACTCCGAAACCATTTGTCAACCAACGCCCAAGACGTCACTTCAACGACTACTGAACTTCCAACCAATCAGCAACCTCGGGAAACACCCGTTCTGCAAAGACGACAACGAAAGGGAATCCCTTAACACAAAGGCAACGCAAGTAACCTCCAGATTCTAGCTGAGCTGGTGCATTTAATATCAATTTTAGCCTCATTGAAAAACTCAATGCGAGGGTTAATTAAGTAATTGGTGGTTGCTAAGGTCTATGCAAATGCAAATATTGCTATAAACTTGGGATTTCACATTTTCATTGTCTTAAACTCATCCTTTCCTCACTTTCTCTGCAATTTGTGTGAATGTGTGTGTTCATGTGTTTGATTAGTTTACATGTCTCAGATTTATTCAATAAAGTCTTATTTATTCATGTTTTCTATTTAATTGGATTTTTATTTTTACATTTTTAACATTAATTTTATTTATTTATTCCTGTGATGTAAAGCTGTATTTTCAGCATCATTAATCCAATCTTCAGTGTCACATGATCCTTCAGAAATCATTCTAATACACTGATTTGCTGCTCAAGAAACATTTCTGATTATCATC